>NW_027510027.1:0-54108 GCF_051311805.1 Agelaius phoeniceus
GGTGACTGTGCCTTGAAGGAAGCTGCAGCTTGTGGAGGGAGAGAGGGCCAGAAAAGCATCCTTGACCTCTTGGAAGAGTGGAAGAGTACGTGCAAATCTTCAACAGCTGCTAACTCTAATCTATTCTCTTTCCACTTCTTGTCTTAGGTAAGTAAGAAGACAACCCAAGAATTAGAAGCCTAAATTCTTTTGCTTGAGGCTCCCATTCTTTCTGCCATTCTCTTCAAATTTAGTTTGAAGTAAAACTGATGATAAAGTTCTTAAGGCTTGATGTTCAGGCTTTTCAGAAAATAGGGAGTGCAAATAACTCTTGTCACTGTCATTTTTTTCATAGAAGGAAAAAAGGGAAATTACTGGTTTTCAAGGACTTACGGAAATCCATGGGTAACGGTGGTGAGACTGAAGAGTTTAATTAATCTGAAAAGAGAATGTCGTGGAGCTACCTCAGCTCTGTACAAGTTTTTTTACCAGGAAGTCTAGACTTTTAAACAGACTAAGGACACAGTAGTTATCTCTGGGAATATTTTAGTATGTATAGTACATTCATCTTTAAATAGTTCTATCTGTTTGACAGTTATGACTTGGGCTTTAATTTTTATGTGAAAAGAAATATTTGTGATTCAGATCATTTCCATTTCTGAAGCATTTCAGTTGTTGACTGTTTTTGCTGTCTCCTGAGGGCGGGGAAATAGTCTTTGTACCAATACTGAAACAAACTAGATGGAAAAATTTGTTTTCCTCATTCTTTTCTGTCTATTTCAACAGGCACAGCAGCAAGACCACTGCTATGAGTCTGAGTGGCCCTTCCACTCCAGGACGACAAACTTGTAGGGGCTAGTATGTTATTTGCACCCATTTCTGATGCCGGCTGTTAACTGTTGTGCAGAAAGATCTGTCAACCTTTTTCACAGGAAGACACTTCTGAATTGCTTCACTTGTCTCTGAAGCAGAGACCTAAGCTGGCACTCCATTTCTGAGATCTTGCTGTGTTAGCCCCCAAACCCATTTCTTTCAAATGCCTTTTACTTTCAACCCAAGCACTTCATTACTTGATGATGTAATCTCTTGTTCTTAATGTTCGGGGGATTGTTTTAGACTGATAAGAACATATTGCAGTAAGCAGGTAGAACATCTATCTTAAGCAGTATCCATCACTTGGCTTTGGTTCATGTATCATAACATCTGCAAGGCATGTCATTTACAATCACTGGATGGGCTGGGGTAACGGGCCACAGGTTTAGGAATCTTTCTCCAATTAATTTTGCGTTAAAATTTAGCTCTTATCATTTCAATTGGGTCTTTATTAAAGCAGTCATCTATTTATTACCTGTACCACAATGAACTGTGTACCTGTACCACAGTCAACAGTGGCTGAGCATCCTACAACAATTCCAAGAAGAAGAATGGTCTGAGCCCCCAGTGCAGCACATGAAGTCTGTCATCAAGCCAGAGTCCCGCAGGCGTTTTCTCAGCCTGGAGAAGAGCAGACTCCGGGCAAATTGTTAGAGCAGCTCTCCAGTAGCTGAAGACAGCCTACCAGAAGGAGGCAGGTGAGCTACACAAGGGCACGGAGCGATAGGAAAAGTGTGGATGGCTTTAAAACCTGAAGAGGATAGGTTTCCTTTGGCTATTGGGAAGAAATTCCTTGCCAAGATGGTTGTGAGACACTAGAACATGTTGTGGGTGACCAATTCCTGGAAGTGATCAAGGCCAGCTTGAATGGGTCTTTGAGCTTAAGGCGGTCTAGTGGAAGGTGTCCCTGACAATGACATGCTGGGGAGGACGTAGGTGAATTTAAGGTCCCTTCCAAACCCAACCATTCCATTATTCTATGGTAATCATTCTGTACAGTAGCAGTAAGAAGTTGAAGCTAGAAATAACATATTCATGCTGAGAAACTGCTATCCAAGGAGTTGAACTGTTTGGGTCTCACATTTATGGGCCATTTAGCAATACTATATCTAATATCTACTCCTCGCTCTTTATCATACACGCAAGTATTTTATCATCTTTAACGTTTCTGACATTTGGGAATTTTCTTCCCTTCTCTTTCTTTCTTTCTTTCTTTCTTTCTTTCTTTCTTTCTTTCTTTCTTTCTTTCTTTCTTTCTTTCTTTCTTTCTTTCTTTCTTTCTTTCTCTTTCTCTCGTTCCTTCTTTCTTTTGTTTCTTTCCCCCACTTCCTTCCTTCACTGCCTTCCTTCCACTATGTCCTTCTTTCTGCCACGTCCTTCTGCCACTTCCTTCCCTCCCTCCGTCAACTTTGATGTTAATTTGCAAACTGTCAAATAGTTACAGGAAATTACTCACAAGTATTTTATCATTTTTAACGTTTCTGACATTTGGGAATATTCTTTCCTTCTCTTTCTTTCTCTCTTTCTTTCTTTCTTTCTTTCTTTCTTTCTTTCTTTCTTTCTTTCTTTCTTTCTTTCTTTCTTTCTTTCTTTCTTTCTTTCTTTCTTTCTTTCTTTCTTTCTTTCTTTCTTTCTTTCTTTCTTTCTTTCTTTCTTTCTTTCTTTCTTTCTTTCTTTCTTTCTTTCTCTTTCTCTCGTTCCTTCTTTCTTTTGTTTCTTTCCCCCACTTCCTTCCTTCACTGCCTTCCTTCCACTATGTCCTTCTTTCTGCCAAGTCCTTCTGCCACTTCCTTCCCTCCCTCCCTCCACTTTGATGTTAATTTGCAAACTGTCAAGTAGTTACAGGAAATTACTCTTCTTTAAATATCATTTTGAAGCTTAGAAATGAATAACAAAATTGTGTCAAAACATGGCATTTAAAAGCTATCTGAAAGTGAGAACTAGCTATTGAAAAGACAAAAATACAAAAATGAAATGATGGAGTGGATGGTTTTAAGGGATATTCTTTGTATGGCTTTGATACAAATGAGGATCTCAATTTTTGCACCTTCTAAAAACACATCTTGAAACTTACTATTTTCCGTGACAAAAATATTTCCTAAACAAGCAGATGAAAATATCATCTCCCAAATAGTCATCATCAAGTCCAAAAGATTACCCTGCTTTTACGTAGTAAGCTTTATGGAGATTTCTATTCTCACACAAACAAAGAAGAATCTCTCAAATGACTAGAAAATTTTTAAAAGCAAAATAACCTTTAAGAAAAAAGATCCAAAAAAGAGCAAGGAATTACATACGTCCACACTTGTTACATGTTGGTTACTAATATTGGCTCTAGTTTGTTGGCGAGTACACTTCCCATTCACGCACGCACGCACCCCTCTTCCTCCTGCACACAGATGTGTGATATTGGGTCTCAAAGAATGGAGTATTTTCTCTTAGATAAGTTGTGGCTCTCAAAGTCAAAGCGTAGTCTTCCTGGCTCTATTACCAGGATTTTGTTCCGGGAAGGGAATGTGCTTGTGCCTGTGTGCAAAAGAAGCGGCTTCTTCGCCTCCGGGAGACGGAGACTGCGGCCGCGTCTTTAAAAGCCAAGAAAAAAGTCGCACAACATGGGGAGTGTGTGTGCAGTTGTCAAACCTAAAGAAAACAGTACCTTAGCACTCTCCTGCCTTTTCTATTCACATTACCATTCAAAAAGAAGGAGTTTTGGACAACTTTCTTTTGCTTCTTGCTAAACACTCTGCAGACCTCCGTGCAACTTCTAGAACAAGAGCGGAGATGCTTTCCGTACGGGCACAGTTTGTCCTGGCAAGACATAGTAAAAAAGCTTTTTCTCAGTTTTACGCGACGAGAGAGACAGAAGGCAGAGTAAAGAACTCTCCGGAACGAAGCCCCCTGCCAGGGCGTCTTTCGTCAGAAGCCGCTCTCTGGAGAACACCGCCACCGGCACAATGCTCTCTGCGCGAAGAAGCCGCTTCTTCGCCTCCGGGAGATGGAGAGAACGGCAGCTTCCCAAAGGCGAAGATGCAAGCCGCAGCACACCGATATAGCGTGTGCAGCTTTCAAATTGATAGAAACGAGTACTTTAGCATTCTCCTGCCCTTTCATTCACATTATATTCGAATAAAAGGAGTTTTGGGACACTATGTTTTTCTTCTTGATAAACACTCTGCAGTCCTCTGTGCAACTTTTAGAAGAAGATCGGGGATGTTTTGTGTACTGGCACAGTTTCTCCTTGCAAGATATGGTGGAAAAGATTTTTGCTGAGTGTTTAACGACAAGAACCTAAGAAGACAGAGATACGCAGCTCTCCGAAGCTAAGTGCCGGTCCCCGGCTTCTTTCGGCACAAACCGCTCTCAGGTGCTCCCGGCGGTCTGCACAATGCTCTGTGCGCAAAGAAGCCGCTTCTTCGCCTCCGGGAGACGGAGAGAGCGGCACCCTCCGAAAGGCTAAGAACCAAGCTGCCTAATACCAGGATAACCTGAGCAACTTTCAAACAAATAGAAAAGACTACTTTACCACTCTCCTGACTTTTCCATTCACAATATAATCGAATAAAAGGAGTTTTCGACAACTATCTTTTCCTTCTAGTTAAACAGTTCGAATACCTCTGTGCATCTTTTAGAAAAAGATCTGGGATGTTTTGTGTACTGGCACAATTTCTCCTGGGAAGATATGGTGAAAAAGTTTTTTGCTAAGTGTTGAGGGGCAAGACACGCAGAAGACGCAGATACGCAGCTCTCCGATGCTAAGTGCCGGTCCCCGGCTTCTTTCGGCACAAACCGCTCTCAGGAGCTCCCTGCGCTCGGCACAATGCTCTGTGCGCAAAGAAGCCGCTTCTTCGCCTCCGGGAGACGGAGAGAGCGGCATCTTCCCAAAGGCGAAGATGCAAGCCGCACCACGCAGGCACAGTGTGGGCAGCATTCAGACTTAGAGAAAACAGTACTTTTACACTCTCCTGCCTTTTCCATTGATATTATATTCGGAAAGTACGAGTTCTGCAAAACTATCTTTTCCGTATTGCAAAACTCTTTGCAGACCTCCGTGCAAGTTTAGATCATGATTTTGGATGTTTTCTATACTGGCAGAGTTTCTCTTTGCAAGATATGGTGGAAAAGCTTTTTGCTGAGTGTTGAGCGGCAAGACACGCAGAAGACGCAGATACGCAGCTCTCCGATGCTAAGTGCCGGTCCACGGCTTCTTTCGGCACAAACCGCTCTCAGGTGCTCACCGCGACCGACCCAATGCTCTGTGTGCGAAGAAGCCGCTTCTTCGCCTCCGGGAGACGGAGAGAGCGGCATCTTCCCAAAAGCGAAGATGCAAGCCGCACCACGCAGGCACAGTGTGGGCAGCATCCAGACTTAGAGAAAACAGTACTTTACCACTCTCCTGCCTTTTCCATTGATATTATATTCGGAAAGAACGAGTTCTGCACAACTATCTTTTCCGTATTGCAAAACTCTTTTCAGACCTCCGTGCAAGTTTAGATCATGATTTTGGATGTTTTCTATACTGGCAGAGTTTCTCTTTGCAAGATATGGTGGAAAAGCTTTTTGCTGAGTGTTGAGCGGCAAGACACGCAGAAGACGCAGATACGCAGCTCTCCGATGCTAAGTGCCGGTCCCCGGCTTCTTTCGGCACAAACCGCTCTCAGGAGCTCCCTGCGCTCGGCAAAATGCTCTGTGCGCAAAGAAGCCGCTTCTTCGCCTCCGGGAGACGGAGAGAACGGCATCTTCCCAAAGGCGAAGATGCAAGCCGCACCACGCAGGCACAGTGTGGGCAGCATCCAGACTTAGAGAAAACAGTACTTTACCACTCTCCTGCCTTTTCCATTGATATTATATTCGGAAAGTACGAGTTCTGCACAACTATCTTTTCCGTATTGCAAAACTCTTTGCAGACCTCTGTGCAAGCTTTAGAACAGGATTTTGGATGTTTTATTTACTGGCAGTTTTTCTCTTTGCAAGATATGGTGAAAAAGCTTTTTGCTGAATGTTGAGCGGCAAGACACGCAGAAGACAGAGATACGGAGCTCTCCGATGCTAAGTGCCGGTCCGCGGCGTCTTTCGGCACAAGCCGCTCTCCAGCGCTCACCGCGACCGGCCCAATGCTCTGTGTGCGAAGAAGGCGCTTCTTCGTCTCCGGGGGACTCGGCTAGCAGCAGCTTCCGAAACGCGACACACAAATATTAACACCACCGGCATTGTGTCCCGGGCGTCTTTCGGCACAAGCGCCGCACCGGAGCGTACCGCCACCGGCACAATGCTCTGTGCGCGAAGAACTCGATTCTTCGCCTCCCGGGATCTGAAAGAAGAAGCATACGCTTAAGACGCCCTTGCCTCAGTTGTGTACAGGTTTGGGTACTCCTCTCGATTAATTGTGCCATTCCTGACAGCAGGTGTCGCTGTTGGTCAAGCTTTGAGTATGCTTAATAAGTTGCGATGCTGGGTGGTCAACCAACTCAAGGTAAGATCAGCGATTTTAAATCAGCTTCTCACTGGTGTAGATACCATTAGTCATTGCACACTGCAAAATAATGCTGCTCTAGCTTTCTTGTTAGCACATGGGCAAGAGTGTGAGGATTTTGAAGGAATGTGTGTTTTGAACCTCTCTAACCATTCTGCAGTCATTCACTTGGAAACTCAAACAAGGACAAGATAACATGAAGAAATTGATTGGGAATGAGAGGCTTACGCATGAATGGTTTGAGAGATGGGAAACAACTCGATGGTTGGAAGATCCTGTAAAGGGAACTTTGTTGTTACTAGTAGTCATTATTATATTGCTTCTTGGTATTCCATGCATCATGAAACTGGTGAGCCTCTTGGAAGTAAATACAGTGAAAAGGGTTTAGCTGGTGCAAGATGAAGAAGGGGGAAATTGTAGCAATGTATCTGAACCTCTTAGACTACAGGGTGCACCAGCCATCCAGCTGGAATATGTTCTTCTCAGAATTTTCTCAGAGCCCTCTGGAATTCATCAAGGTTACTAAGACATAAGCCGTGCTAAAAGAAGAAAGAGAAGTTGAGAAACCAAATTCCAAGACTACAAGAACTCGATAACGGGGGGCAGCAAAGCGCCTGGACTGTAACCAAACGTATCTTCTGAGAGGTACACACAGAATGCGTGGACATAACAAAGGCACCAAGATAAAAATGCGGGCCTGGCGTGTGCAGAGATTTAGAATGTGTAAGTGCATCGTGTCAACAATCAACGGCTTCTGCTTAATCCTCTTGCTCCGTTGTCCTGGAGTCCTGAATTTCCCACAAGGAAAGCCCTTCTAAAAGGGCTCTGATTTTAATGATAGTTGCTGTCTAGACGATGAATAATGGGAATAGTTCTTTCAAATCCTTCCCTTGCTGACATCTGTAAGTTTCATCTTTTCCTGATTGTACTGGTGGCTATACATTAGTTATGACTAGAAAGGAATGAGTTTTAGGGATATGTGGCAAGGAAATTGGTAGCTCTGCTTCCATTTCCATTGTCTAAGAAGAATTCTGATTAGTTTTGGACTTTTCATAGACCTCTGACTAGATTGCATTTGTCTTTGATTGAGCCCGTAAATTTTAGGCTACTAGGCTTGACCAATGAATAGAAAAGGGAAAGTCACACAGCTTAGGTGGTTCTCTTGTCAACAACTTCTCAATAGTAGGGCGATTTCTGTCCTCAAGTTTGCTACTTCAGCTAGCAGATTATGCTCACTCCAAAAGAAGGTGAGAAGTTTGCTACCATAAATGGTCCGAGAATTCTTCCTGCTTCTTTGTGACTCTTTTGTATGACTGGATTCTGTATTATTGGCGTTTGTTATAAAAAGTTGGATTAAATTGCGTGCGTCCGCTCTTGGGGGAAACAGTATTTAGCCAATAACATCTAGGCTTTTATCGACCTGAGACTGTCTGAACGGACCGGATGCTTTAAACACAGTAATTCCTGCTAGTTCCAATTCCATTTTTAGACTCGACAAACCGAATGGTAAACCTGCACCAGTAGGGAGGGACATTGGACTTTCTCCTTTTTAGAGAGAAACTAATGAAAAAGTTTCAGCAGAATCATAGCAGGCTGTAAAATAAGAAAAGCATCATGAAAAGAGGCCAATCCTATCCTCTTAGATATGGCTAGTTGTGATTGGACATGAATGAAATATGTCAACTCTGTGTTCCTGGGTATCACATCAGTAACAGCTACTTCAGCTGCTGTAGTTGTCTCCTAAGGCTAAGAACAGAATCCAAAGAATTGTGATTCCATGGTCCCAATTCACCCTGTGATGGTGACAGGTGAAAAAGGAGTGGAAGGTGCACGGGTAAATGAACTTGAATGGCCTATCTAAATCAGCAACCACTGATTTCCTGAAAACTTCAACAGGTCAGTTGACCTGTTGGGATTCTTTTAATCCATGGTCATGTTTTTCTTGGGATTCTTGTAACCTTTCCCCATTCGTTCAGCCTTTGCCCTCAAGCCTTTGCTGACATTTCAAGTATCTCGACAAGCTGGAAATGTGTTGTCTTTCTTTATCATGTCATAATTCCCTTCAAAGGGTTGTTTGCCTCAAGTCTTATTTTTGCTGGTTTTCTGCTAGTTCATTGTCAGAGGGCAGCAGGTGCTTTGTAAGAGCAAGTACACAATCCTATAGCTTGCTTTTCTTTTGATTTGGCCTGTCTAGAAAACTGAATGACTGAACATTTCCGACAGAATTTTCTCTCCCCATTATGTTTCACCGGAAGGGCAGATGCAAATCATCTACTTAAACTCTTGGCACGGAAGAAAATAGTGGTTTGCTGCTGCATATAGGTAGAAGCTTACAAAAGGAAGGCCTTGGGCTGAGGCCCGATACTTTGGCTAAGTAGAAAAGGACTATGGGAAGGTGAGGCCGCTGAATCAGAGGTAGATCAACAAGTTCTAGAATCGTCACGTGTTCACAGCGTGGCGTATGATGGTTGGTTGAATGAATTTTGTTATGGCTTAAAGCTATGGAACTGATAAAGGCCTGAGTGCTTCAAAAGCCTGGGTTTTGCAAAAAAGCAGCTCCCCTCTGCACTTGCCTGGGGACTCTGCATCACTAGGGACCCTCACTCCCAGTTTGCCAAGGAGATGATCAGTAGGAATGTTGCAGAGCTGCTGTGTCCATATGAATGGAATGGCAAAGAGTGAAGCGGTGGGTATTTTGGGGCTTTAATACAATGCTGCTGCATTGGGGCCAGTTTAGTCGGTTTTCCATCAGTGGCCTTTCTGTCTAGAAGTACACTGCCCAGTCTTTCTAGCATGTGATGCCATTTCCTTCCTGTTGTTTTAATACCTTCCTTCAGTTGAAAGGATGATACAATCTTTACATTTTGAAGATCCCTGTTAGGAAACACTATGCCAGAGGAGTCATTGCTCCCTTTTCTTCTGCCTCCTTTGTAATTTTCAGAGACTCATTTCAAATTTCTGCTAATGTCGAGAAGAATACTGAGACTACTCAGCAGGGTTGACGCTCTCAGCTGCTTTCCTCTTTCATACTGCTTCATACTGGATGTGACTTAATGGCCTGGTTTTGTCATCCGCATTTTGCTGTGATCTGTGAACACAAAAAGAAGTCTTTGTTTTTTGCAAGAACTACCCCTAGGAGGATTTGTGTTCCTTTTGATTTCTACGGTGTTAGCCCTGTTGCAGAAAAAAAGGAGATTGTACCCTCTTCTTGTGCTCTCATTCCCTCCTCTCTGCTTTGCATGTCCTAGTTAATCTACTGCCATGACTCATTTGGCATCATCTCATCGTGCAAATTCTGCACACTTGCATGGACTTACAAATGCCAGTTGCCAAGGAGCTAATATAACCATTCAAAGATTAAAGAATTGTAGGGCTGGGCAAGTTCAGCTGCTGAAACTGTAAGTGGTTAAGTCATGCCATATTAAAGAGACAGAGCAAAGCAGTTCATCTAGGACTTTCAACTGGACACCTCTGAGAATAACAGCTTGACAGCAATGACACAGCCATCTTCCTAGCTGTATTCCAGAAAGAGAAAAGGGACACCTTCAATGGTTAAGATGTTTGGCATGAGAAAACAGCAAGAAATGTAGCCCAAAATACTTGAGCCAGATAAAGTGCGTTTTTCTCGTGAGAATTTTGCAGTTGTTCTTTCTTGTCTGTGCCTTTACTTTTCACAGAAGACAGGGAGGGCGTTTAATTATTATTGTTCTTTTGTTTTCTATTCTTGGCCTCCCTCTTTCCACCTGCCATTAACAATTTTGCCTTTCTTGACTGGCTTGTCTTTCTTTACTTCTAGAAGGTTGCATGAGGTCCTCCAACCTTGTCATAAACATTCGCAGACAGTGGAAAGGAGTAGAAGGTACATCTAAATGCACAAAACAGACCCAGAAAAATAGAGTTTTTTTACAGTCTTCTGTGAGAACAAGATATCCTTGAACTGAGTAATGCTTTAACTTTTAGTCCGCTCATTACTATTATTACAAGTGTTTGGCCTTTAGTACATAGCCTTTGAAATCATCCAGCCCAATATTTTTGGCTAATTTTGTTTTAGTTCTCTCGGGGACTTTGTTTCTTAAGGAATAGTCCAGAGCGAGAGCGTCCACGGTAGAGTTATGCTGCCATAATAAAAGCGTCGTAAATTCTGGTACAGTTGGTGCTGGTAATAGGTCTAGGAAAGAAAGGTTTTACATCTTTTTTGACTTTCAAATGTAACCATTATTTGAAACAGTTAAGAGTTGGGCTTTCCCCCCCTCCAAAATACTTCTCTCTGGAATGTTACTCAGGGATTACACATAAAAGCTCACCCCGTAAAATATGTTGCGGATAATCTGCAGTAAGCGCAGCTTAGCAGCTAGAGATGATTATGTGAGTTAAATGACATTCCTTCCTTCTGCGGTGATGGAAACTCTGTCTACGCAGACATACTCAACAAAAGTTACCATGGCTTAGCTCCTCTCCTAAACTTCATGTGCATTTTAAAACTTTCCAAGAAGGTGAATTCAAGCTCCTTCATTGCTCTGTGCTGGAGTCCCAAGAAAATATCAGTGTGCTTTTTGTCATTTACAGCTGTCATTGCTTAGCTCTTGAACATGAGACTCTCTCATGACTGATGAAAGTTGTCTAGTTAAGAGTGGGTCAAAGACACGCTCCTGCTCTAGAAGGAGATGAGAAGGTTTCTGCAGTCTTTGTCATCTCTACTGCTTGTGATTTCTAGACAAAACCAGTGGGAAGTTTTCTGAAGGCAGTCCAGAAGCTGGCAATATGGACAGCTTACAACCAAACACTTGCTGCACTGCTACCACGGTGATACCAGGAAGGACTTAAAAAATTTAAACGGGCAAAGAAAGCAGTTGGAAGGAAAAGAACATTAACCATTATTCCAGTCTTCTAATATATCCTCCTTTAAGTCATCATTTTCATGCAGTTTAACGGCTTGCCTTGGTATCCCTCAAAAGGAATCTGAGACAGAGTAAGCTTTTTAATGCAGTAGATGTGACACGTGCAGGCCAAGTTGCCTTTGTTGACATCAAATGCCAGTTATGCTTGAGCTACCCTTTGCTTAAGGTACTTGGCTTACACTAAGAATTTTACTCATCATTGAGCAAATTTTGCTGTCATGATTGAGTAAATTTTATTCATGATAGAGTGAATTTTACTGTCACTCAGAATTTTACTGTCATGATTGGCAGTGAAACTTTTCAAGGAAAGCTCTGGATAGCAATGTTTGTGTAAAAACAGTATTTTATCTCCTGTATTTGTGTGAAGCAGGTAAGCCTTTTGCTGTCACCAGTGTTGCTTACCCTTTCATGTCATATCCCTCTTCATATCCATATTCTGCTGAAGGCTTATTAATCTACTTTAACATTGGCACGTGGCATAAGACTCCTTTTCCTTTTTGAAAGCTAATGTCATTTGACCTAGTGACAGTAAATAATTCATTAATTGTAAGTCCCCAGCTAGCATCTTTTACGCATATTCTAACCTTCTAAAGAAGTAACAAAAGCACTCTCCAATACTTGACTTTCTTAAGCACACAAAATGCTTCCCTCCTTTGCAGTTGGCATCTGTAAAATGAACCACAGCTCTGCAGTATTTTAACGTGCACCATATTTAGCCAAGTAATTCAAAAGAAATAAAAAGCAGCCCCTTCAATTTGGAAATATTTTTGAATTGTTTTTGAACATACAAAACATACCCTTACCGTACGCATTGCACGCAGATTTAATCGTCGTGAAAGCAAACCCTATGTTTCTGTTGGGATAGCACGGTTTTCCAGTTTCCACAATTGTTGTTGGCACAGTTTTCTACTTATGTGACTGTTAGGACACTCACAGGTACTTCTAAGGTACTGTAGTAAGCGGAGAAGGAGGAGAGGTTGTGCCTTATTTCTGGCTTCCTTTGGTTTTCTTTTTGGTTTTCTTCCTCTTGCTCTTTTTCATGTCACCTTTCTAGATACTGTGATTTAGATTTGCAGTTTACTAAGCTGTGTTTTCTGTCTGGAATTCTTTGAAATTCCGAGAGGAACCCCACCGGTAAATATGCATCTTTTTATGATTTGCTAGCTACATAGAAAATCTTCCTGCTGCTCTAAAATGCTTTTATTTGATATGCATTTTTATCACCATTCCAATCGAAAGAGAACAATTCCTCTATTCACTGCTTTTGTACGGGATTCAGTTCAATGTGCGCCAACGGTGCAAAAAAGTCCTGCTGGAAAAAAGGATCTGCATACCAATTGACCAAGACACGTGCTACAAGGGTCTTGGAAAGGTTCAAAGTTTCTCTACCTTTCTGGCAGTCTGTCTTCACAGCAGGACTTGATGAGGGATTTTGCTGGCGTTTCTTTGACAGAAAGCAATAACAAAGCAAGCAAAATGGAGCAGCAAAAGAAGATAGTAGCAAAAGGTACATTATCCCCTCTGTTATTATCATTGTCAAAAGAGATTTTTTTCTCGCCATGTTACATCAAATACCTTAGTAGAGCTAAAGACTAGAAAAACGCAGCTCTGTTCTGGTTCATTAAAAGCAAAGCCATCTGTGGACAGAAGTGCCCAGCGTGATGCTGGGAACTCCTAGCTGGTTTCAGTAAGCTGTCTGGAGAACGGCATTTTCGGTGGGCTTTACTAGCGTGTCTGTAAGGAGGGGGAGTTTATGTGCAGCTTTGAGCCCTGAGAGTGCCATAGGCAAAGAGACCCATCGTGTAGCTCTCTGACCAGCCACAGCACACTGAGGCATGATGGATTACTCCCAGAGTTCACGTGGTAGAAAGGTTTTCTGCCCCCGTGAAGGACGACACATCCATTTGCTTGAATAGAGCCATTCTGTATGTTACAATGGTAACTTGAATTCATCAAGTTTGTGCTATTTGTCCAATGGCAGTGAGCTTGGATTCTTAAGCTTCTCGTGTTTGACCTGTTTCCTGCTTCAGTAAATAGCAAAACTTCCAAGGACTGCAGCGACAAGAAGATGAAGCTGCTAGTGTATTTCAAATGTTTGCCTAATAAAATGGTGATTTTTGCACACATTCGCAATGGAAATTTACGGTACCGAAACACCAGCTCTGCTCAGGGCAATTCTGAAATTGACTTGAGCTCTTTTCCCTGTTTCTTAGCAGGTGAACTGAGATACTTCTAGCTTCCAAGGCAAGGCCTTTGACAGCAGCTTCAAAAAGGCCCAGGCTGTTGGATGAAAAGGTGAAAAAACTGAGGGAAATGGGGGGAAATTTCACTTCTGGTTTATGTCATAGATTCAGCCAGATGATCAACAAGCATTAGTTTGATGAGGTACCAGCGTAGTCTTTCACTCTTGCAGATCCCCAAAAGCTTAACCATCCAGCAGCTTCTTCCTTGCAACAAGTGCCACAGCCAAAAGCCAGGCCTGGCCGTCACCTTCTCCTCGCAGCCTACAAACTCTGCCAAACGTACCGGTGATTCTCACTTTCCTTCTCAGCTACATGGACAAGCACATCCTCTCCATGTCTCCGAGTCCTTAGTGAAACCAAACAGTGGTTCACCTTCAAACAGCTCAGTGTGCCAGGACAGAAAGATTTCACTGGCCTGTCCCCTTGCTTTTTCCTTGCAGCCTTTTATTTTCAGAGCACACACCGAGGCATTGCACTTTGCTTCTCAGCTGAGTGCATTGCCATATTGCTGGAGTCCCACACGTCCATCTCCTTCTCGCACTAACTGCTTCTGTTGAAACATGCTGATGTGATGTGCCTTCCTGCTCAGCTATTCACACAGTCACATTCTATGTCCTGCTTGCAGTCTGAATCTAAAAGGAGACGTTTCTGACTATGTCTCACACACACAGATGTACCAGGATGAAAAGGTTGCTTGGACCTTGCCACTTACGTTCAAAAACATCCATTCACTCCACAATCAAGAGACACCTTTCTTTGCTTTACATCCTGCAAACTTCACTCACACACACACACACACACACAGACAGACACGAGAGCTACGCACTTTCTTTCTTTCTTTCTTAGCTGCACACACTCACCTATTTCCCACCTTGACCTCTCTACCACTTCTCCTTCGGCCTTGCTGTGCATGGACATTTCCTGTTAAGATACCCATTGTGTTGCCTATCCCTCCCCCACATTGCCTTGCCTTTCCTACCCAATCTTGCATTTCCTTGTCATTGCTGACAATTCCTTTCTTTTCCCTTGCCTTCCTGACCCATGCATGTCCTTCCCTTGCCCTTCATAGCAACCCAGTGCCTTGTATTGACTTGCTCACCTATCCTTCTTTTCCTTCCCATTTGTCCAGCTCCAATCTTTCATTTCCTTCTCCTTCTAGGACTCTTATTGCCTTGTCTCCCTCTCTTTTGTGTTGCCTGGCAAAGCCACCACTTGTCTGGCCTTGTCCTTGAACCCCTTCCTTGCCTTGCATTACCTTGCTCACCAGTCCCCCACCTGGAATTCACCACCTCTCTTTTTGTGGAATCTCTTCAACATGCATTGCCCTGCCTGCTTCTCCTAGGATTCTCCAGGCTTCCACTGGCTATTTTTTCTCAAGGCCCAGCGTTTCAGGAGCTTGTGAGAAGAAGCCTGGAGGAGGCCACGTGCAAGCACACCTATCTGTCCTGACAGCTTTCTTCTGACATCTATGCTTCCATGTCTTGAAGTTTGGACACAAAGTTCATCTTTCACCCTTGGGCTTCAGGGGCAGAATGACAGTTCTTTTGCATACAAAGGAAAGCAGGCAACCCAAGTGTCTTAGGTGCAGATTAGACATGACCCATGCAAGATCAAGGCTGGACAGAGCGGTCCGTCCGGGCCGCTTTTGTGTACCAGCAATCTTTGAATGGACCTGCCTCTTGCCTTGCATTGGGCAACCAACCAGTTTCCTTGCCATGCCCTGCTCATTCTCCATTGCTTTGCATTCCCTTGCATACCCATGCCTCACATTTGACCTGCCTGCAGTTTTCCTACAGGGCTTGGCCTTGCCTAGCCCTTCCGGTTACCATTACCTCCTATGCCCAGCCTTGCCTCTAACTTCTGGCACTTGTCTCACCTACCACTCCATTTGCTTTCCCCTCACGGCTTCAGTCTTGCCAACCTGTCCCTTGACTTGCCTACAATTGCCTACACTTGCTTTGCATTGCCTTACCTGCATGGAAGGCAAGGCAAAGAGGGGTAGACAAGGCAAAGCAATGCCAGGAAGTTATTGGAAGGGCTAGGCAAGGCAGACATAGGCAAGCAAGCAAAGCTAGGGTAGGGAAGGCTAGGAAAACTAGGCATGGTACTGGAGGCAAGGCAAAGCCAAGTGACTTGGAGTGCCTTTCCTTGCTTGGGAAGTAAAAGATATGGTGGCAATGTTGGTAGGGCTGATGATAAGGTATCGTGGGAAGGTATAGTACAGCAAGACATTTCTGTCCTGGTCCTTTCTGTGTAGGAGCCATTGTTGGACAGAGTCAGTACCGGACGTGGTATGCAACTTTTGCTCGGTAAGTTCCTGAAGGAGAACAGCAATGCTTTCTCATGGGAAGGAAAGAACTTAGCCCCAGTGTTGGAGGTGCAGATAAGAAGCTGTGTCGTGCAGCTTAAGGGCGGCAGCAACTTTCTATGCTGGCATATTTGGTGTGGAAGCACTGACTCAATTTGTACAATCATGGAGTCGGTATCCATCTTTGGAAGGCAGTCTCCTTCCTGCAAGAATCCATTTGGCATGTGTTTTCCACTTTCTCAAGGCAGCCTTCTTGAAATTCTGCCAGCACACTTCTTTTGGACAAGGTAAAGAGCTGCGCTGGGTCTTGGTGTGCAGCCTAGCTAGTGCCCCGCACGGGTAATGCCCAATAACAGTGGTCTGACACCTTTGTAGAGGATCAGGCCCTGGATGCTTTGGATTTTGGAGGAGGGGATGCCATTTCTTTTGAGATGGGCTTCTAGTTCCTCCTCCCTTTGGCAAAGTTTGGGTGGCCACTTTGGGTGGTCTCAGTGAATTGAAAGGCTTTTCCCAATAGGCAGTTCTCTGGGTTCGAGTTGTTGAACTGTCAGTGGCAATGCAGAGGCCAGGCCAGGCCTCTGCAGGACAGGTTTTTGTCCCTTGTAGCTTTAGGGACTGTGTGAGCAGTCCCTGGTGCCATCCCATTTGGATCCTGACTCTGAGAGATTGAAGGCTTACCGTGGTACCTAGAGCTGAGAAGGAAAGTGGCGATAGCAGGGTGCACGTTTATAGTTTGATGGGTGCAATTGAAATTGTAGGCAGCAAAGAGCTTTCTCCACCAACAGTTTTGCGAGCTCGGCCAACATTTTCAAGTTTGTTACCAGGCTCTGTGAGAGAGAAAAAGTTTGTTAGGGCAGAAGATCTGGTGTCGGCCTTTGAGTGTGGGGCAAAGAAGAGTATCCACTTGGAAGGGGAAGATCAGTGACATCTTTTTGTCCTGACACAGTTGATTGGAGAGCAGGGACGTTTCTGACTTGGCTGGGTCCTGGGGGTAGTTGTGAGCTGGGCTCGGTGCGTGTCCTGGTTTTGTGAGTTGACAATGCTGTGGTGTGGTTATTTAGAAGAGCGCTGACAGTGCCCAGGAAAAAGACAAGCACTTTTCTAGCCCAGCCCCGTTCGTGTGGGAGCAGTGGAGGGACAAGAGCTCCGCTGTGGATCCTGGCTCTCGGGTACTGACAGAATGGGATCCTGCATGTAGCCCAGAAGGAAGAAGAATTGTCGTGAACGGCGGGAGAAATGCGACACACCATATGCGTGAATGGCAAATCCCGAAGTTTATTGAAAACTCACACATATTTATATTGGTGTTAATGAAGCTTAGACATATTGCAAAAGCTGAGTTCATTATTGGTTAAAGCACACTTGGATCAACCACACCTACTTCTATCTTCTAATAATTATTTTGCTTCTATGTTTGCATTCTTCCAGCTTCTCTACCTAAGATATCTACATTTTCTGGCAAGCGATTTTCTCCCCCGTCTTCCCGTTTCAGAGAAGGTCACTGTGACCTTTGTCAGTGATTGGACACTGGTTGCTTAGTTCCCAGCTTGTATCCCCTATCCTTATCCATCGGTATCACATCGAAATGTCCTTTCTCAGCTAACCAATTATCCAAAAAGCTCTCTACAAAGAATCATTTCATTGTTGGCTGCACAGTTTAGAAGCTTCAAAATAAAAGGCAATTGCAGCATGGCCTCTTCATTTTAGAAAGTTTTCTGGGCCATCAGCTGCTCAACATGTAACTTGCACCCACTGAACTGCATTCAGCTTCCTGGAGACATGCACTTTCCCTCAAGATCTAGGTACCATCTTGCACTCGAACGCTTGAAGATCCCAAACCGCTTCAAAATGTCCAGCGGCTGCTCTCAAAGAAAAAGTCCTACAACAAAAAGGCAGTGCTGGCCATAACGGTCCCTTTGCAGTCTGTCAACCAAACGAAACATACTAGCGATTCTCACGTACTTTCTCAATGATATATATACGTGCATCAGCACATTCTCTCAAAGTGACAGAGACTATCGCTACAGCCAAGCGTTTTCAGCTGCACTTCTGACTGACAGATGTGCCAGGACAGAAGGCATTTGCCAACCTACCCTCTTTCCTGGGCAACCTGACATTGGCAGCGCAAATATTTTCACATTCTTTCATTGTGGCCATGTCCAAAGCAGCTAAAGATCGCACAGGTGGAAGTGTCAAAACAGAAGATGTTCTCAAAGTAACTCCTTTTTTTCTAAAGAGCTTTTAAACTGCGCACAATGCTTTGTATCTTCTTTCCCACATAGACCTGCCCTCACTTTTTCACACTCACATCTTTGTTGCAAACATCCAGCAGCTGTTTGCGTAGAAAAAGGCTCTAGAAATAAAAGCGAGACTTGGGCTGCACCTTCTGCCTGCCCTGTGTAAGCCACATCAAGCTCACCAGTGCGCTCTGTCCTTCCCTTTTCCGCTGCAACTACCATTGTGTTCTCTGGATCTCGGAACCTAAAGGTAGGCACATTTGTTTCCACAGAAGGGCCATAGGTAGCGGCACAAATAGCTCTCACTGAACTTTAATCCTTACCACTGCCACCATGAGTTTGGTTGGTAGGCCAGTAGGAGTCATGCTCCTTTTACAGCTGGTATGCGGCAGCCACCAGCCCAGTGCTCTTCGACTCTTGTAACCAGTCCTGCTTTTACTCTCCCGGAGGGGATTAGGCATCTGTTTCTCACACAGATCATTGTGGCAGCAGCCAACGGCTCTAGTGCACTGCTTCTGCCAAAAGACACTGGGGCCAGGCACTTACCTTCTCAGCACTACGTAGCCCCGTATTCTGCGTCTCTTGTCCTCCAGATCATACCGCAAAGCATTTCACAGAGAAAAAATGTGCCAGGACAACAAGCTTGGCTGAAGTGTACCCCTGAAACTGGTGGAAGTTTGTATTTGCACCACATTCAAGGGGCAGTCCTCTTTCCTATACAACCTGCAAACGGCTGTCTGTTCGCAGTGCCCTCTGCCCGCTCCTTCTTACCTTGAAGTACCATGCCAAAGAGGGCTCTGTGCTGAGGTCTCAGAAGAGGGAAGCAGATGTGTTTGTAAAGTGGACTGTCTGTTAGTCACTTCCCTCTTCAAAGCAGCGTGTTCCATGCCAAGCAGACAACAAAGCAACAAAAGATGAGTGTGACTCTGCATTCAAATCCTGCAATGTTCCCAGAAGTGAATTTCTCTCTTCTATAGGACTGACTTGTATGAAGTGGTGTGGTTGTTTCCTTCCATTAGAAGGGAAACTCATCTAGCCAGGCTTCATCACCCCCTGCATCTTTTGGGGTAGTTCTTGGAAGAAAATAGATAGCAACTTTTCCACTCCACATGATTCATGTTTCATTCTCTTCCTTCTGTACTTCAGGGAACAAGCTATCAATTCCCTACTCTTTCTATGAAAAGGCATGAAGCTATTAATTAAATTCCCATAGATATAATAAGGAATCAAAGTCTTTTATGCCTGAAGGGCAGGCCCTTATGGTATGAAAAGTATGGATTGTCAAGGGTGGAAGAAGATCTGTATGAAAAGGGAGAAAGCCCAGAAGCATGCAGGGATTTTCAGGTATGAAAGGGAAAACGACATTAAATTGTCAAGGGAAAGAAGGAGGGAGAAGGGAGGCGGAGGAGCCAAATGCTGCCTTTGAGGCAGCTGACACAAGGACCGTCGGCCTCATGAGCAAACAAGAAAACCAAATGAAACTTCACAGCAATCTCATCCACAACTTAGTGGACAAATGTGCAAACCCATTTCTTCATTTATTATGTGTCTAATATATATAGAGATGTTCTTCATTCTGACAGAATTTTCAGGGAGCAAGCTAGTGTAAGGCACCTGGAACCAATGGTGTATTGGAAATGGCCAACATGCAGAACACGCTCCATCCTGAACGCTACCACAGCAGAATCACAGGATCATAGAATGGCCGGGGTAGACAAAGACCTTAAAGGCCATCTAGTTCTCTGACATGGGCGGGGACACCTTTTACTTGCTCACGTTGCTCAGAGCCCCATCCAGCCTGGCCTTGAACACCAGGTTGGGGTGTCCATAACTTCTCCAGGCTCTCTGTGCCAGTGCTTCACCACCCTCACAGGGAAGAATTTCTTCCGAGTATCTAATTTCAACCTGCCCTCTTTCATTTTGAAGCCATTGCCCATTGTCCTGTCTCCAGAGTTGCTAATGAAGAGTCCCTCTCCTGCTTCCCTTCAGATATTGGAAGGTGTTGTGAGGTCTCCATGCAACCTTCTCTTCACCAGGCTAAACAGCCCTCATTCTCTCAGCCTGTGTGTCATGGCTTGACACTGGGACAATGCCAGTGCCCCCATGAGTATACTCTCTCCCTGGTTTCTGCTGTGAGATGTGACCAGGAATAAGCAAAGCAGGCTCCCACTTAGGAAAAAAAATAATTATTAACTAAACTACAAGGGAAAGGAAAAAAAAAAAAAGAAACACACAAGGAAAATGAAAACTTCACAAATACATCTCCGCCTCCTCCTCCCCAAATTCCCAATACAATACATCCCCCAAATCATCGACTCTCGGTCCAGCACCACCCTTCAGAATACTCAATCCTCAGTTCATCAAGAGGAGAAGGAGTCTTTCTTGTGCCAATGGTGACCTCTTCCTTTCATGTCCACTGCTCTCACCACTGAACACAGACCAGAGCTGCTTCTAGGGTCGACTTTTAAGGATGCTTCGTCCCACTGCAAAAAGGCACAGTCTCAACTTTGGGACATCTGTCCCCCCCATATTTTTTCACCCCCTGGGGCCGAGGGGTACCCACACCGAACCCTCTTGGTCCTGAGGCATTGCCTCCCCCTAGAATGCAGTCCCTGTATCACAAGGAAACATGGCTCTGTCCATGGCTACACACAAAGAGTCCAGCATAAGCTACTCCATCATCTCTTCCACCTGCGTTCTTCTCTATTTCTCTCGTGGCCCATTTCCTCGTATCTCCTCTATATCTCTCTTCTCATTCAACTCCAGGAGGATTAGCATTTTTCCATCATCCAAGAAAAGGGTTAAAAATCTGAGGCTCTGTCTGTCCAGAACTCCCATGGCTGCCCTGCCAGGCACCTTCTTGCACTCCCCTCTTCTCCTTCTCAGCCGGCCAAGAACAGGCACCAGCTCTCTCTCTATCTCTCCTGGGGCGGGGTGGGGATGGCTGCCCGATGCCTCTCAGTGCTCCTCCACCCTTCCATCCTGCAGGGGCCTTCACCTCCCTTCTGGCCAGGCCCCAGCCTACCTCACCGGGCTGGGTGGCTTCCCCTGCCCCGCCCAGCCCGCAGCCAGGCAGGGGAGATCTGAACCTTTCCCTGACCGGAACCCAAGAGAGCCTCCCAGGGGAGAGCCCTGCTTTTAACCCTGTTTTCTCAGAGGCACATCCAATGTCCCAATGGCCACATTAGGTGCCAATATTAAAATCTGAACATTTATTGGCCTAACCACAGCATCCCAGAAAACACATTTCCTGTCAAACCACCACACTGTGGGATATGCTCTTGTCCTGAATACTGAACTGCAGTATTGTCTGATGATTTTTTGAATCCTTTGAAGGCATTTTGAATTCTTTTTCAGCCTTAAATTAGACTAAATAGCTTTGATTTGTGGGTATTGAGCAACAGAAATCACTGCCCTGGCTTGCCTTTTTTACAGCTCCTTTCCGTGGGAGACTCGCTGCAAACGTCACAGCTGGTGAGACAGTGGGCACACCATCATTCTGAAAGAGCTTTGCACAGTAAACATAGAGGAGGATTAAATATTGAAATGCAGATGACAGGAGCTGCCCAATGGACTCTGCTGGTGGAAATCAAGTACTAGTCTAGTCTTTTGAATGCAAATAATTCCTCCCAATGAGGCCAGACAGGCTTGTTTGCCTTTGAATCTGAGCATGTGGACAGGAGTGGATGGTCTACAGGTTGAAAACAGTGTAGATACTTCTCCTTTTTTTCAATAGTGGCTCAGAAACTGAAAAGGCAGCTACAAAATGGTAAATACATCCCTACAGATTCAAAAATGGTTGTTCTTAAGTTGCATCTCCACCATAACAACAAATTGTTAGAACTAAAATACAGATGGGAATTTTATAGCTTCTCAGAAATGAAGCAGGAATTGGCCAATGGGCCTTAGCAGTAGCTACAAGTTTTTCAGCATGAGGCATCTCAAAAGTATTTTAACCGTACAGAACTTTTCTGTACTTTTGGCCTTTTATCTCAAGGATGCATCAAAAAAAAAAAAGGAAAAAAACCCCAAGAAAAATAAAAAAGGACAAACCCTACCAAATATATATATATATATATATTACATGACTAAGATAATAAGCACAATCAGTAACATATATAGAAACAGAACCCAATGTTTTTAACTTTCAACCATGTCTTCTCAACACACTCTCGAAAATAGAATTGTTTCCCTATCTGCCTTGAAACATTTTGGAGCAAAAAACACTCTAAGGTCCTGATAGGTGTTTTGGTCAAAAATCCCTTCTTCTGGTTTTCTGTCCAGAAGCAGAGTAATGGAGGGGAAAGCTGGTAGCTGGCCAAAGGAGGTAGGAAGAGTAATCATCATCCACAACACTGGGGCTAAAGAAATTTCCACAGAAAATTACCTGCCTTATTACTTGCTCATGTGGTGGGTTGAAAGCTCAGAATCTGTTTCCATGTTTCCCATCCCTCGAATGTTCTATTTCACAGAATTCGAGCCTCTCAAACATCAGTCCTGCCAGAACAGCCTGCCACGTGCTGTCATAGGGGATCTGCTGATGCCCACTGACTCTTACCAGTCTAGTGCTCGTCACTGTTGCAGATCAAGAACTACTGAATAGTTCTGATTAATGCTCTTAGAGGGGTTGAAAACAAGGAAAGAATGACTAGACATTTGTATGATCAAATCCCCTGATGGAATAAAAACATGCCAGGACAACAAGCTTAATAAATGTATTCATTGTCATAAGAAGGGAGAGGAAGGGTCCAAAAGATTACTTGCATACTTACTGTTCTAAATCCCTTGTTATCTGGTAAATTGCAAAGGATGCCCGGCTTTCACCAAAATGCAAATCAGATTAAAATGTGAAGCCTTACACTTTACTGGATATAAAACTTCATCATCCATTTTTAAATCTTAGAGATTGCGATGTTGTCCTGGTTTAGGGCAAATTTGGAGGAGAATTTCCAAATTAGGGCCCCTCCCCGCAACTGGTTCGGGAAGGATTCCTCAGAGAGAAGTGGAACGAACCTGTTTATTTAATAGGCACAGCACCCCCCAGCACGCAAAAGGAACAATTCCGGATGACACCGCTCTGAAAAAGATGACAAATTCAGAAAGTCTCTCTTGGGGGGGTGCTCACTCTCTTCTCAGTCCCTCCAGCGCTGCGCCAGCTGCTGCAGGCCACAAGGTGCAAACTCTCGGTGTTTCCCAGGTCCCAGTCCGGAGCAGGTTCAAAATGGTCAGTAAAAGGAAAGAAGAAATGGTCCAGGAAGAAATTTGGACAGTTTAGCTAAACTAGCTAATGAGCAAAAGCAAGCAGAAGCGAAGCAAGCAAGAGTGAGAGAGAGCAAAGCAAAAAGCAAAAGCAGGAAAAGCAAAAGCTGCAGTCTCTGTGTCCCGCCAGGCTGATAAGAAAACCAAAACAAAACATTCCCTCTTCAGAGCCAGTCTTAAAGGTACAGAACATAATATCCAACATTCACAGAACACATGAATGGGGATACATGCATCATAACGTCACCCTAGGACAGATGTATTTCCTATTAATACCTTAATATTAATAAGGTTTAGAGCTGGAATTCAGAGGGAAAAGAAAGCTATTTTGAATTCATTCTATTCAATCATCTTGTCTGGACTGTCTCTTCCTGCTTTTCACTTCTGAAACTCTGTATGAAAGGCATAGAGTTCTGGATTAATTCTTTTCAACAGTTTCCCCTGTTATTCTTCTTTAAAGGCAAACCTGAAAAATCCACACTTTCTTTCCCAACCACTTCTAAAATTCCATTGAGAAGCAAAAAAAAAACCCATCAAACAACTAAATCTCTGCTCCAATTTGTAGGAAAAAACCCCATGCCATTAACTGCTTTCCTAACACTTTCTTTCTCTTGTATTAATATGGCAACCTTTTCTTGCTTTTATAGATTAGAACCAAATTCTTAAAGCTATAAGGAAACACAGGTTTACTGTAGCTGATGCTGAGATACAGTAGTCCAGCAAGGAGTTCAGACCTCAAAAGAAGAGTCTGTACAACAAGATTCAGCACAACGTTGAGACATATTAGCTATTGTTCAAGAAAAGCCGCCAAAATGAAACTGCTTAGACTTCTATACTATCATGGGTGCCTGCTTCCAGAACCTGACCTAAGTTGCTGGAAACTAGCTGCAATATGACTGCAAACAATGCTGTGAATGTAGGACATTGTTATTCTTCTCTTCCATTGAAAACCACAAGTGGAGTTGCGTCATTTTCTTAAAAATTCTCTATTTCCTTCCAAACTGGTAAAATAATGATAAATAAAGTGTTCTGTTCATACAGTTTAAATCTAATAATGTTCAAAATGAAAAAGAAAAAAAAATTCATTCAGATATGGTCTGCAATAATAGAGCCGAGAGAAGATGAACCAGTCTGGCCTACAAAATAAAGTGAAGCAGAATTTGGGAATTTGGAACACCTTACGATGTAATATTTAAAGAAAAAAAAGAAATACAATGTAACCTACCCAAACTCAATCAGTGATGCACCGACAGAGAAAAAAGAACTCATTACTACTAATATTTCTTTCATTCTCAGACAAGAAGTTAAATTATCCTCTTGAATGCACGGAAGATTGTTGCGAAAGACAGCAGCCTTCTTCTTTACAACATATTCTTCAGAACTCCAGGAGACAAATCATTAGAGCTATGAGGCTCTTTCTCTCTGTAAAACTTCCAGAGCATAGCCACTATTATATTCCTTTAGAGATCCTCACCGCCCTGGGCGACTGGTGGATAGTCTACAGCTCCAGTACATCAGCCAGACGCTCTGCCTTATTTAGCATGGCTACTGCAGCAAGGACATCATCTCTACTGGCTTTCTATCCAAAATACATGCAAGGCACAACAAAGAATATACCCAAAACACTGAGCACAGCCTATGGCCTTCAAAACAAAAATCTCACGATGGCAATACTGGATCTTCTGATCCAAACCATCAGGAAACATTTCTTTAGAGGCGAAAAAAGCTCCTGTTGATTGTACAAAAAATAGTGATGTAAACCAGAGTTGCATGACCCAGTATTTCTATTGAACTGGAACTATTTTGATCAATATTATGCATCCATTTCTTTTCAGGGCATTTGGTAAAAAATGTAAAGTATAGTTTAAAAGGAATTATTGGATGCGTACTAAGTACTAGGGATTAGTTAAGGTGTTGGTTTTGCATGGCTTGGTTTTTGGTGGGGAGGGAAGAAGCCAGCCACAGAAGTGAATCTTTTGTGAAAAGCTCCTAGAAGCTTCCTCCATGCCTGGCAAAGTGAATCCCTGCTTGGCACTAAGAACAGACATGCTGCTAAGCCAATTAGACAAGCAGTAATATATTTAAGAAGGAAATCAAAACTGCGGCCAGTTAACTTTTAAGTTTGCTAATTTTCTGGTTGGCACCTCTTCTGGTTTGAAAGCAAAACCAGCAAGAGATGCTGTCGCTGTTGCAGTGTGTGTTTTTGATTGTAATGCAGTTTGAGTAGTCAGTTTGATAATACTTCCTGCTTTGTGCTGTTGGAGCATATTTTATTATTAAGGGATTGTTCCTTTCCCCCCGTGTTGTTAGTTTTTGCCCTAGTTGTCCATCTCCCCAAAGACCTGCCCTTTTCTTCCCTTTTCCTCCTCCCACTGAATGTCAATCCCTCCCCAAGCCTGGCCCTTTCTCTAGAAACTTCCCTATCAATTTTATAGTCTTCAAAACCCCATTGGTTTGTTTAAGTTATTCTCCTCCCCTGTAGTCCCCTATTGGTTTAAACATTGTATTCCCCGCCTTGTGGTCCACCCCCAGTTGCTCCCAGTGTGTTCAAGATTGTATCCTCCTCTGGGACCTCTCCCCATTTCTGAGTTGATGTATGCATTTGAGTCAGTGTCTTTCTGTCCCTGACCCTCCAGGGAAGAAACTCCTTTGGAAAACATACAGAAGACCTCTCCCTGTTCCTTGTCCCTGCCCTCGGCGCAGTCCTATCCCCAATGCAGTCCACCTGTGCCATAGAGCAGCTGTGCCCTACAGCTGCACCCTGGATTCGACAGCTTTCTAGGGGCAGCCCACTCTGGCTGTTGGTGTCAGGAGCTAGTCGGTCTGAAGAAATCCAGCATGGCAGCAAGACTCCAAGTCAGAAATACAATTTATTAGGAAAAGGGGAAAAACCAAATACATGCAATAATACAAAAGAAAAACCACGGACAGAATACAACCTGTCACCCTGCTAGTTAGGGTGGTGGCAGCAGTCCGGATGAAATGGCCTTGTTGAAGTGGTGATCCTGTAGAAACCATCTGGTAGCTCTTGTCCTCTGAAGACCCAGTGGGTGAGGGTGGCCGTTCCTCTAGGAAGCCAGTGGAAAGACTGCTTGTGGTGTCCCAAAACTCAGATTATATCCAGCTGGGGATGCTTAGCTCCTGCCCCCTGGGCAGAGCATCTTGCAATGGGCTCAAATTGTTCTGAGTCATGCGGTGGTTCCTTGATTAGCCTTTAAACAGAAATGGCTCCTGCAGGGAGTCATCTCTGAATCATGTGGCAAGACATGGATGGCCCCGTTAAGAGATAAGGAGATAAGGAAAAAACGATGCCCCTCCCGGTTTCAGCAGCTCTTGAGGTTGGGAGCAGAATACATTTTTATATTGTAGCCTAGGACAATACAGGATGAATGCTTTTGCATTTGCAGGAAGTTTGTGTGGATTTGAAAAGCATCCTTATAGCAGAGGCACAAAAGTATTCTCATCCCCTTTTAAATCATCTTCAAACCAAGCAATTCTCACAATAAGGTAGCGCATGAAAGACTTGCAAGTGAGTTGAAGAAACACGGCAAAGATAAGTAGTGTTCAACTGCAGAGAATCGTTTAGGAGAATAGCTGACTAGTGACAGCTCTGAGCAGAAGAGTCTGTGGCTTATCCTGTGGGAACAATAGTAAGACATTTCAATTGAAAAACCCCATTCATTCCCAAGGAGCAAACATCAGTAAAAATAAAAGGTCAAGTAAAGACACCCTAGTGCTCTTCTTATCAGAAGCATGTTCCTCCATATGAGAGTATTTAGGAAAGGACAGTCCATTCATAAAGAAAGGTGTGCCAGTTAGAAAACCTGTAGAACAATACAAGACAAACTCACACAATATACATCCTCAAATGCAAAATGAAGAAATAATCATTTCAAGCTTCCGTGGAATTAATTGCATTTTATTTGTTCTTTTCATTTCAGCTGCTCTCAAGTTATTTTTTAAGACTGAATTTTATGAATTCAGCAAAGCTCTCTTTCTGAATGTCTGCATACCCCTATAAAACACTGAGGTGACAAAGAGAACGGCAGTGGAAGGAAACCTGGTCCACCTCCCCCTCCTTGAAGCTTTAGGCCAGCGAGTGATTAGAATTTAGTCACTTCATTTGCTTTACCAAGAGAGAATGTTTTCCAGCCTTTATCTTTCCTTTTGGAGCTGATTCACTTTGTAGTCATAAATTCTTGACTCAGTTGGTGAGAAACAATGGCATTACAGCCGTGGATGTTAAAGTGCACTGATGGGAAATGAAGTTTTCATCTTCAGGTCCTTGCTTCAGTAAATCTTCCAAATTCATCAGAAAGAAAGTTCCCAGACCAGTAATCCCCACTCAAATGACCTAATTCAAATAGTTTGTAGGCATAAGAGGCATCAAGCAGGTGCTGTCATCTGTTAGGGGAATACCCAGCCAGTACATGATTGTCTAGTTAGGCGGCAACAATTTTGGAAAGAATTTAGTTTTTTTGTATTGCAAGTGAATGGTCAATACATTTTCTTAGTGGATACGGGTACAAGAATGTCTTCTGCATCCTTTCAGAGGGGAAGCTTCCCTAGATCTAAAGCTGCTCAGCTCCACGATAGGATGCTTTGTCTGAAAAGGGAACTCAAGTCTTTGTCCTTTTGGATTGCTTCCATAGTTTTTCACTCACTCTTCAGGTAGCTGTTAATATGTTCTGTTATCCCTTGCAAACTTTTATGGGCATAGTCACTGAATTGGTACGTATTCCATGAAGTCCACAGGCCCTGTTGAGATGCAGCCACAGGTCTCAAGGGTCTTAGCAGATGTTATTCTGAGGCCACTCCTAATGATTTTTGATGGATCATAGTGACTGAGGAAAGTGCCCAAAGACTGGATGAAAGCAAATGTCACCCATCTTGGAAAAAGGCAGCTAGGAGGACTTGGAAAAGTAGAAGCCAGCCAGCCAGCGTCATTTTTATCCCCAGGAAGTTGATGGAGCAGCTATTGCTGGAAAGCATTGCCAGGCACATGAAGGAGGACAAAATAACATAGTCAGCATGGATTTACCAGGGGAACTTCATGCTGAACAACTTTTTAAACTCCTCTGATGAATCAACTTGCCCGGTAGATGAAGGGAATATTGTCTGCCTGGGCTTCAGGAAGGTTTTTGACATTTATCTACGTGGCAGCACACATACATCCCAGAAGTGTGCAAAGAGGAGGGAACCAGTGTCTTTTCAAGGATGCTCAGTGAAAAGACAAGAGGCAGTAGGCACACACTGAAATACAGGAGATTGCCTCTGCACATGGCCAAATGATTTTTTACTGTGAGGGCGACTGAACCACGGCACAGACTGCCCAGAAAGATGGTGGAGCCTGGATCTTTGAAGACATTCAAAGTACACCCAGATATAATCCTGGGCAAGAGGCTCTAGGTATCCTGGTTTAAGCAGGGGGGTTGGACCTGGTGAGCCCCACTGACGCCTTCCACTCTCGTTCATTCTGTGCTAGTGAATTCTCTTAGAGATGCATTTCAAGCACTGGCATGACAAAGGTCTGTGCAGAGAGAGATCCAAATGGACATGGGATCTAAGTTCCTTAAGTAGTGCTCAAGAAGAATGCAAAACTCTGGGATAAGTGTCTCTTCCATAACTGAATCCCTTTCACGGGAAAATTCCCCAGCTATAGAAAGATCTTCTGATAGGCATGCTTAAGACTGACACTGGCTGAGCAAATTTCTCCCTATGTGTGTTTAAGACCAATTAGGATCTTCACCAAGAGTGTTGTCAACATAGTCACAGAATGTATATTGTTAAGAAGGGACAACTTACATCAGAATGGCAAATATTGGTCCACAAAATGTATTAATGTATGGGAACTATCTACTTGGGTTGAAAATAAAAAGAAAGAGTTAGTCTTTATTTATCAATTCCATCGCAATATTGATGAGGTAAGAAAAAGACCTTAGTCCTTAACCTTCTTAACTCAAGCAAAGATTTTTAAAAATTCCTTGTAAAAAATGTATCCTAATTATCAGACTATGAAACAATTTTAGTTGGGAAAAAAGTTCCAGAATTGTGTAGATAGTGGTAAAGAAGCCAAGAAAATAGGTAAGAAACAAAAAGAGAGCAAAAGAGTCAGCTTCAGTCTGCAAGCTCGTTCTAGAAGTAATCTGCTAGAAAAAGGAACCCCCAGTTGAATTTCCAATGGATTCATGCACTTGATTCAGTAACTAGTCAATGTAAAAACCAATCCTTTTGTACAACTTCTCCCAGCAACAAAAACCCCAACAGCTTGACACCACCATCATGCCTGTCCCAGATGTATTTTAAAAGAAATTATCCTTTCTTGAAACTCTATTTGCATAAAAGTTGCAAGACATTGGAGGGATTCTCCACATTCTCATTTCTCCATGTGGCTTGAAAGTCTATTTGATAAAATATGCAACAAAGCATATGATTTATAAGGTAGGGTAAAATGGATGATTTGGGAATTGATCTCTTGTTGATATTAAACTTCATATCCACTCTCTGTGAAGTTTCTAAAAGAAATGATGGAGCTGAGGCATGAATCTGCCACAACAAGTGTTAAGCAAAGATACACACTCCCCTTCACATGCCCCCCTTCCACACACACCTAGGCCCACACAGAGGTCAGCATAGCAGATGATGAACACCTTCTTTGGCACTTCATGAAATCCTAACATGAGGAAGTGTTGAAATACAGAGATTTTGTCCCGTGTAGAAACCCATCCCATGTATTTTATGCTGTAATTCTTCTCTCTTTTAAAATTTGCTATCTTCTGCATAGTTTTCATTAACCTGTTACAGTAGTGAAAATCACAGATCAAGGTAATGTTGTAACACTTTGATTTTACCCCAAGAGCTGAGGGAAAACTTGCTCCTATACTTCAATCTGAGTTTCTTCTAGATTCCAACTTTGTTTCTCTACCATCAAGAGTCTCCTGTGTTGCTACTCAAAGCCCCATCCAACCTGACCTTGAATACTTTCAGGGATGGGACACCCACTACTTCTCTGGGCAACCTGTTCCAGTGTTCCAGCACCCCCACAGTAAAAAAAGTCTTCCTTTCATCTAATATGTGTCAGAAGTATTAAATCTAGGCATATAAACTTTGAGGAAAGGTTTGAAATTCTTTTGATTTGAATCACATTTTATATGAGTACTGACTTACAGATGACTAAAATATGTGGATGGGCATTTGAGCTGACACTTTTTGAAAAGGTGCATGGAATTTAAAATTAAAACCAGTACCATTAAAAGCTTTGTGCCGTTTTCTTTTTCCTCTGGTATTCAAAATTGCATATATCAAATATCTGTGCTTCGTACAAAGCTCTTAGACACTCTCAGAAAAAAGCTTTTCTTTCAGACTAAGTTGCAGTTTACGTAGAACACTAGTACTAGTGAAGGTTTTTCTGGGCATAGGGGGAACACCTTCTCATTGGATTTGTGTGCAGAATGCATTTTATGCAAACTGGAAAATTGATCGCCGCTGTGTTCTAGTCATCATTCTTACTGCATCAGGCCTGAAGATTCTGTGAAAAGTAGCCTGTGGACCTTGAACATAGCTCACGTGAAACAGATGAGAGGCGATGGAGAAGTTGAGGGAGAGAATAAAGAGCATATGGCCCAGTACAGACTAACGATTGTTTGGCACCCTTTAAAGGCTGTGTTTGACAAGCAGGGCTGAAGCAGGTCTGCAAAATATCCGGGAGATCAAAATCCATTGAAGCAAATTGCCCTGGCCAGTCACCTTGCTGCCGATAATTCACTCTCCATAGCAGCTGATCAGGCCTAAGAATGCTGCTGCAGAAGTATTGTGAAAAAGGTAGGCATATTTTCACAGATGCAGGGGAAAATCCCCTTGGATGATGGTTCCAAGGGATTACTTGATGGAGCAAGTTATGTACCCTTATCTACCGTGCAATATCTAAGTTGGTGAGTTCACATCTGTCAGCATCACTTTCGAAAATAAATGTTTGATCCACAAAACAATATTTCATATGTCCTGTCTACCTGCTTCATTTCAACCAATGAATAGGCTACGTTCCATCAGCAAAGGGTTTATGATCCTATGTTTCTTTAAACTGTGATAATTCTTTATTCTTTTCTAGATCAGACACTGTCTATTCATAAGATTCAGATGTCCATGGCAGGGGTGTAATTAAATTCACATGTTAAAAAATAACCTTGTTCTTGTTATCTTTTTATTAAATTACTGCCATGTAACATCAGTCTGAGAGCTGAAGAAAACCCCTTCATTTGCTGTTTGCCAAGTATCATCTATGTGATACAAATTCTACTTGAGAAATCACACCCGTACATTGCCATGTAGCACTACTAGTAATGCTTTCACAACCTTTTCTTCATCATTAGGTCTTTTGGTGAAGTGAATGATTGGAACATAAGCAAGGGCATTTGTTCAAGATGCTCCAGAAAGAGCTGTGGTCTGTTCTCTTCTTTGCTGCCTATGTTAGCACTCAGCTGCAAAAAAGGAAAGATTACTAGGAAAAGTGTTACTTTCAGTCTAAACTTGTAAATGATGTTTGGAATACCCTGTTAAAGGACAAGGTGCTCTTTTAAAATATGGCATCTTAAGGGAAAATGTCAGCTTTAAAAAGGTTTTGAGACAGTTGCTTCTGGAAAAAAAAAAAAAAAGAAAAGAATTGGAGGCTTCTAAGGTCTTTAGGCATACTATTTTGAGGATTGATTCAAAACACAGTTTCTTCATATAGGAAGAACAGAGGACCATAGATGCAACCCATTTGAAAATGGATTTCTATATGTTTCTGGTTGGGATTCCCAGGCATCATTTCTTGTGAAGTCGAGGGACTGCAGTTAGCACTCCAATAATTTCCTTCCCTGAAATTCATCTGCATTTGGTCCTTTTTCCAGAGTCCCCATTTATTAGTGAAGGTATACTCTATCTATGCATTAGAATATTCCATTAGAGTGTGTGACTCATACTTGCTAGTTAAAATTAGCTGGAGCGGAATGGATAGTTACAGTTGCGTGTATACAATAGTCTTATTTTGGCAAGTTTTCTTTAGACAATGTTGAAGCAGCACTAGCAACTAGGAAGTACAGCTTGCAGCAGGGAAGGACACTCTTCTGCTTTCTCAAGTTTCCTGTAGTTAAATAGACGCCAAAAGGCTTTTCCTAGTACTACTACTGTCTTGTAGGAATACTTGATCTAATCCTATCTTTGATCAAATTCCTAATGGGTTACTTTTCTACAAGGCAGAACATTTTTCTTTTAATAATATGTATTTTGTAAGTTGGAGACATGAACTTGTGCACCAGTCACGTGGACTGTACTCCTTATTAAGTTTCACAACCTTCTTTAGAAAATATTGACTGTGTGTAACTTCAAAAGGAGAATTCTGGGCATCTTCATTCTATTGATGTAATTGTTTTTCTGCCATGCTGGTATTGTTTTCTATCATTTTTACCAACAGAAATATTTTTCCCTGACACCTATGGAAAAGACCTATGTTTACTCAACAGTGCAGCATCAGTACATTGTTTAGAATGATTTCAACATGGTCCCAAACATATCGGACAGCTAGACAGCAGAGGTTAGCAACAGGGAATGGGAGTAACTTCTGAACCGTTTCAGTAGATTTCCCAGGAAGGGCTTGCTTTCTGCCACTGCAAATTTTCCCAGAGATTTTGTCTGGTGAAGAGTTGCATCAAAAGAGTATTTTTGCCCAAACCTTGGGGCAAGCTCTGTCTCGGATTTACTAGTGAATGCAAAGAGGGTGAAAGTGCTGCTTCAAAGCCCTCTGTGCGCTTTCTGTACCAAGAGGGGGGGTGACCCCAGAAATAAGTTTTGATCTCTCTTCAGAACACAAGGCATGTCATCACCTCATTCATCTTCTTCTGGGACTCATAGCGTCTTAAGACTAAGAAGCTCTCTTGCTTGCTGAAGTGCGTTCAGCAAAAAAACCTTGTCTCATCAGCAGATTTGAACACAACTACAGTCGAGTCAATTCCAATGCTGGCAGGGCAATACTCTACCCCACTAGTAACATGCCACTATTAGAAGACTGTGTAAAACTATTTTTGTACAAAGTAATCGGAGGGGAAAATAGAATTGGGAAGAACTGCACATTGTTCTGGAAAAAGCCTCCTGCCTCAGTCTTACAGACATCATTTGCTGGTATCATTTTTAATAGTTGGGGGTTTTTAAATTTTGTAGAAGAAAAAATATTACTGCACCTTTATGTTTCCTTAATAGAAGTACAGCCATTTCTTAATAGAATAGAAGTAAGCCATTTGGATATGTACAAATGGTCTTTTCAACTACATATGCTATAGCCCACTGTGAAAGTAATTAGCTATAAAGAGAAATCTAAAGGTTTAAAAAGATTTTGGAAGAAAGTAAGTCTAAGGTGATAGAAGAAGAAGAAAACAGCAGTTTTCTTCTGGTGAAAAAAAACCAAAGGGAGGACCTTGTACAGTGGAGATGTATTATTTGACTTCCTGAAAAACTGAGTAGGTTTGCTATTGCCAATGGTTTTCATTAGGTAGGAAGAGATTCCTTTGGCAAAAAAAACCCTTCAAACTGACTTGACAAAAATGTTATGACACTTAACTTCACCAATCCTAAAGAAAAATTCTCATCACTTGATCTGGAAATCATGATGGTAATGGAGACAAGGATGTCTAAGCCATGCCATCAGGAACATAAAAAAGCATTAGAATGCAGGTAAGACTGAGCTCCTGAACTAGTGTGAAGAGAATGCAAGAAAGACATTTTCCTTTAAGAGTCTTCAGGATGGAGAGCAGATCAAATTTTTTCTTGTGCAGTATTTCTGAATAGAATGAATCTTCAAAATAACATTGTTTTCCAAAACCTGTCTACAGTATCTCTTACCATGATACACAGTTCCTATGAATAGAAAAAGCAAAGCACTTTTTTCCAAACTGTTGTGCACTCTTAAGCAATCTACAATAAAAATAGTATTTTTTCATGCGGGGAATGATGTGAATTACAAAAAAGCCTTGTAGCACACTTGGCACTGTAGTCTCTTGATTAGCATAGCTTTTTATTCATCAAACACGTTTCACATTGACTATTTTTCTCTTTTAAATAACGGCGTCTTTGTACTTATGCAGCATCCATGAAGAATTTCTTGTGTGTTATTTTGTACCTGATCCTAAATGGCAGGTTCTGCATTCTGCCATCTGTCTAGCTTTCCCATTTGATGCAGCTTCTGAGAGGTATTTTCAGAATCGAGGACTACTTGCAAGAATGATGCTAAATCCATGCATTTTACTCCTTGGTTAATGCAAAACTATTTTTCCTTTACAGTTCAATGAGAACAGGAAAATAATGATGGTGAGTTCAATCCTTAGAGTAATCCAAAGAGGACTATGATCATCATTAGAAACCAAGCAAGGTGTATTTATTGCACATGCATGATACTCACTGATGCAAATTACCCTGTAAATTCAAAAGGAATCTGTATCATAGGAGTGGATGGACTGTTTCGATTGATATTTTGCTTAAAGCAGAAAATTAATTCTTTTGACAGCCAACTCATGATTGCAAGCTCACTTTCAACTACAGCTTTCAAACAGAAGAAACATGTCTGTTTATAAAACGATACAGTACAGTACACAATAGCAAGTCAGGTCATAGACTTTGAAAAGAAAAAAACAGATCAAAGGACAGATTCATTCACATCTACAAGCCCTCAAGAGTGTACAGGTCAAATGTCCCCAGAAAACTAGGCTGGTGGCGCAAATTCTCTATGTTGGCACCAGCAGAAGCAGCTGCTATCTTGATAGGATGCAATCTTGCTTCCATCACCCTTCAGAGCAATCTTCTGTACCCCTGCCCAATACACCTTCTGCTCTATTCCTTGGACTTCACATTTGCATTTCTACAGAGTCCTGTCCTGCAAACTGACTCAAAGTTCAGGTAATAGATTTCCAAGATTTAGAAATGTTGTGTGAGGTTCATTTATTTCATATTTCATTCCATCTAAGCAAACTGTAACTTTCTGAAGTGAAATATTTTGAGTATGTCACGTGTATTTTAATGTTAGCTCTGCTTCACATTAAAACTTCTCACAGACCCCTGTGATGCCTTGCTGCAAAAATATAGAGCTGCCAAGAGTGGTTGTGGGAAGTTAGAATTGCCAGAAAACCATACAAACAATCTAACAATAGAGCCTTGGATTTCTGAATATAATTGCACCATGTAAAGTCAAAATGTAATATTTAAATGATTTTCGATAATGATGAGTGTGGGCTAGAGAGAATCCAGATAGAATTTTATTTTTTTAAACAGTTCCGGGAAAAACATGGCCTTGACTTGGAAGTATAGCAGGAAATATTTTTATACAGCATGAGTTCTCATTACCTAATCATATGATTTGTAGACCTGAATTGGAAACCAGGAAATAAACGAAGAAAAATATTCAAGCTATAAAAGATGGGAGTTTAAAATTTTCTTTGTATTTCTGATTAAAGCTATTAGGTAGCTAAATGGTCACCCATTATTTTAAAAAGCATCTGGACATTAAAAATAGGTAAATTTCTGCGGGACTTGGATGTCAGCTATTCCTGAAAAGCTTTATTTCACTGCTTTCCAACCCTGAATCAATCCACTTAAACGCAGTTGTATTTCAGATGCTCAGTGGAACTGTCCATGTAATGCAGATAGTTGACAAATAATCTGCAGAAAAAGCTAGATCGATTTGAAGATCTTTTCCTGTAAATGGTATTCACGTTATTTGTACAAACACACAGATGGGATTTCTGCTGTCTTCTTCAGGCCACTTCCTCCAGAGAGCTCTCCATCAAATCTCTCTAGTTCTACTCTTCTGGTGATCCAAAGTCAGCACTGGGATGGTCCAACTGCATGAATTACTGTCTGCTAGAGGTGCACCCTGAGGGCTTCTGTGTGCAGCATCACGTGAGCCCTACTAAAGTCACCCTGTTGGTATAAACTGAGCTAGCTGGACCTTAAGGGACAAGATTGTGCACTGATATTGTAAGAGAAATTAGGTACTAAGAAGGAGGCTGGAAGATTTAAATATTTCTGCCTCCAGCTTAAGCAACACTAAATCTTGGTCTTTATCTGAAAAACTAGGTGAATTAACCCATTTGGCATTCCTATGCCAAAAATGTCAGTAATACAACAAGAACCGTCAAAAGAGTAACAATTCCAATCATTACTTTGTAAAAGTAATTCATTGGAAGAAGTCGGGAAGAAGGATGAAACATGCCAATATCCTACCCTGAGAATCATTCTGTTGATTTGCACAGGTTTCTTATTATATACCCATCTAATGCATTGGACATGCATGCTTGGGATGACACAAATACTTGCAAAGCTTACCAGATAAACCATGTTCTCTTCAGACAACACAACATTTCTTGATGGTTGTGTTTGCTAATTACATTTAGACTCAATGTTCTTAAAGGTCTTTTCCAACCAAAGTGATTCCATCATTCTCTAAATCGCAGACCCTGCTTGTCTTGGTTTAGGGCAAATTTGGCAGCAATCCTCAAGAAGGGGTGATTTATTAAAAATATTGATCTAGTACTGATATCCAACTGTGACGGACAAAGGCTCCCTAACGGTTCAAAATTAGAAAGTGTATGTTTATTGCAACGCTGGGCAGCGTGCGGGATAGCTCCCAAACACACACTGTGATTTAGAGGTGATAACAGAGTCTTTTTATCTATACAAGTATTGAATACCCAAAAGACAAATACATATTCATAATTTAGGTACATCCCATCATTCCTCACTTCGTATGGTAATTAGTTCAAAAGCTATTAAGCACGCGTAGTTTGTTGCTCAAAATGAATCGGTGGTCCCTTTCATGGGGAGGGGTTCCAAAATGAGGAAATAAATGAAGTCTTCCTGGTTCTGAACTTTCTACAGTTTCAATGCAAATATGACAAATGAACCCATTGGTAGAACTCCCATTCCCCATCTTCAATTGGTTTCAGAACAGAGGTGGCCACAAAGTGCAAGCTCTCAGTGCTCTCCAGGTCCCAGTCTGGAGCAGGTTTGAACAGTTCCAAGAAAAGGGAAAGAAAAAAAGACAGTCCAGGGAAAACTCTGCCTCAGCCAGCTAAACCAACTGAAAAGCAAACAACACTCTGTTCTGCTCCATCAGTGCCCAGACAACACAGTGCAGCACAGAATGTGGAGCAGTGTTGCTTTTAGAAGGTGAGTGCAGCCTGTGATAACAAACTCCGTACTTCTTCTTCTCCCCACCTTTGCTCTCAGAACCAGTCTTGAAGGCAGAGAATAGAATATCCAGCATACACAGAACAGATGGCTGGGGATACAAGCATCATAAAGTCACCCTAGGACACTGCTCTACTGAGATATGTCACCAGACTATGCTAAGACAAAGTTTTGGAACTGCTAATTAAAATTCTACTATCACAGTGAAGCTGAAGAGGAAACACAGCTCACTCCAGTTACCTTGTGGCATGCCAATACTTCCTTTCAATCACAATGGTTTTCGTCTTTAAGTCCGTGACATCACAGGCATAATTCAACATCTTTTGGGCAGGAAGGAAGATCTTCTTCTTCTCATTATACTGATGGGTAAGCTGAAATGCAAAGCAGTTAATTCAAAGTGAAACAGCGATAAAGTCAATAGTAAAACTCACCACAGTTTTGTTTACCAACCCAAGTCCTTACTATCCCAAAATACAAGAACAGCTGTAAAAGCCTTGTGGTTTCTTAATTTTTTCCTATACCTACATGGGAGGGTAAGGGATAAATGATCCCAAACAATGGTAATCCACAACAAAGCATTCTTGACATCATATTCAGCTTTTGCATAGTGAGCTCTTCACCTGATCAAGTTATTCCATTGCAATAGTTTGGGGAGTATCTTAGAGGGCTGGCTGTTGTTTGGTTTAAACCATCTTGATCATTCAGGAACCCAGTAGCAATGAGAAAGTTCAAAATAAGATAGTGCTACGCAGTGATTTTCCTATATGACAGACGTATTTCTACAAGACAGAAGGCTGACCTAATGCTTCCCTACAACATGGCTGAAGTGGCATCCTGTTCCCCATAGGTTTTTCCGTTTAATTTTAGCAGCTTTCTTACTAGATTAATGAGCTGAACTAACTCAAAAAGGAATCAGATAAGTGCCAGAGCTTTAAAACAAACAACAACAACAACAACAAAAAAGATGCAAAATGGTGATTTGTGGGTGCGTTTGAAAACAGAAATTTTTTTGTATTTTTCATAGAGACATGGCATTCTCTAGAATGATATTGCTCCAACGGTTTGAGTTTGGTTTTCTTTTTCCCCCTCAATTGTAAATGTTATGCATTCTTTTTGGCCAGTTCAGTAAATAGATTTTCTGATACGTGTGAAAGACAGTCTAAAGTTCCCCTCATTTGCCTCACGACCATTCCCAGGACAGACACTGGGACCCTAAAGACACCGATGGGAATTCTGGCCTGCCAGTAATGGATGAACACCAAAAATCCTGAGGCCCCTGAGCAGAATTCTGGCCTGCCAAGGGATTGTTCACAGCTGTGTCTTCAGTGACTGCTTCTAGCAGGGCCTGCCAAAGGGCGACCCAGCCTATATGCTTGCACCTGCTTCACGACAATAGACCAGGAATTTTCCCACCTCTTGGCCAGATGAACTTGCTGGGGCAACTTGGTAGCCCCCCCATGGAAAATCCTTCCTCTGCTCCACTACCACCGTGAGGCACCGAGGTTGAAGCCCCCCTACCAAGGACTGAGACTGAGACACCTGTAATTCTGATGCAGGGGTGCTGGCCTGACTGAAGCAGGATGCCTGCTGAGTGTTGCCTACAGATGTGCCTACAGGACCTAGACTGGTTTCCCCCAGAAAGCAGTCCTGAAACAGTGGGTCCCACTCACTGCTGATACTGACTTATCCTGCTGAGAACATGGACTGTCTGTACCCGTCTTCAATACCTTTTTCCCCCTCAGCAATTTCAATAGACTTCTTCTTCTTGATTGTATCTGTTCCCCCTCAGCCATTTCAAGATTCTGTTTCCCCCCTCAGCAATGGACTATAATAGAACCTTGAGTTCACCAGGACTTAACCTTGAGTTAACCAGGCAGGGCCATTATCTTCCCAACATGACTAGGCAAACTCTGTTGGCTGGACTATGAGGACTTAGTCTCTCCACATTTGGTAGCTATACTCCTGTCTTGGTTCAGGGCAAATTTTGGGGAGAACCCCCAAAGGGGCTCCTCTAGGAAAGCAGATTCATTTGGCCCCTCCCCTATGAAATATTAATCCCAATATTACCGGGTGGGAGGTGCCTGGGCTCGTCTGACCCTTGCTGCTGGGCCAAAGGCGGCAGCTGTGATGTTTCACCTCAGAGATACATTTGGCCGGCTGCATCCTGCAGCTAGGCACTCGCAACAAATCCAGGCATAGTAGAAACTCAGTTGAGCTCTGGTGGAAAAGGTTCAGGGGACGGTGAAGAGAAAAAGGAGAGGATTCTGCTGTAGAGTTTTAATCCAGAGTTTATTCCAGGATGACAGACCTCTGAATCTTGTAACAGCTCCCAACAGAATCCAGACCGCATGGTCCCGTCTCCTTTTAAGCCCGGGGACAGGGGCAGGGGAAGGCACAGGTGAGCCACCAACCAGGTGGGAGGAGGGGAAGGCTCAAAGGATAAAGACACTTGGACAGGCCAATGAGCCCGGACCTGAGGGGCATCTTTTGAACTTCTGCCAACCACACCATGACCCTGCTGGAATGTTAAGATTGATGGACAGCACTTAGCAGGAGGGCAAAGGGGGAGGGGAAAGGACAGGTTTCACCTATCCCAACACCTGAGGGATTTTCCTGTTTCCTGAAACAGGAAATGGCGTCACACTGCAACACTCCCCCCAACCGGTCCAGGAGAAAATAGCTCCTTGGAAAGAGGTGGAAAAAACCTGCTTATTAAACAATAAAACCTAAACAATATTGAACAATAAAACCCCTTGTTGCTCCAAAAGAGATGACAAACTGAGAAAGTCCCCTCCCTGGGTTGCAGTTCAGCTCACACAGGCTCTTATCAGTCCCTCCAGTGCTGGAAATGTTGCGGGCCGGGCCCGGCCTGGTGGGCCACAGGTGCTAGCTGCCGGTGCTCTTCTGGGTGTTCAGTCCAGAGCAGGTTTCAAGAGGTCCAAAGAAAAGGGAAAAAAGAAAAGAAACCACAGTCCAGGGAACTTCCTTGCCTCAGCAAGCTAAAACTAACTAAAAGCAAAGGAGAGCTCTGTCCCACTGTCTGTTCATCCCCAGACAACACAGTCCAGGAGCAGGAATGTGGAGGAGTGAGTGCAGGGTCTGAAAACAAACTGCTGCTTCTTCTCTCCCCCCTTCACTCTCTGCAACAAGTCTTAAAGGTGCAAAACTTATGATGCAGCATAAACAGAACAAGATGATTGGGGTTAAAAGCATCATATAATCAGCTTAGGACAACTCCCTCTCTCTTTCTCCCCCTCTTTTCTATTCTTTTCCTCTCCCTAATTCCTTTCATGCATTTGCTGTGGTCATTCTATAAAGGTGCATTTGTTTGGATTGATACTGCAATCCCCTTTCCGTGTTGTCTGTTGCACTCCCAGATCAGTTAACCAACCATCACCACCCCCATTGGTATGAGCGGATCGTGACATTAAATTGGCATCATGGACAGGATTCTGATAGACAGAAGGGTCTGCAAGGCTGTTTGTAGTCTGGAACAGGGGAAGGACGATTTGCTTCAGCCACACCTAGCCCCTCATCGCGAAAGGGTTGAACGAAGCTGGAAAGCAAGGAAAGCTCTTTGAATTTCCCACAAACTGCGCACGCCCAGGTGAAATACGCCCCCACACTCTATTGAGGGTTCTGTCTTTAGAATTTCCCAAAAAATCTCTTAGCGCAAAAGGGGAAACTGTTTTTGTTTATGTGTGAATTTGGACTGTCTGGGAAGGAAGGGACAACTTGAAGGAACTAAGCAGGGCCTCCCAGGGAGATTTGGTCTCTTCACCCAGCCAGGGAAGCAAAGGGGAGCACAGCAAAGGCTGTGAGATTGTCTAACTTAAGCTTGCACCTCCCTGTCATGGTTTTGGTCCCTTCATAAAATGACTGAAAACTCTAGCACAAAAGTTACAGCTGAATTTTCTGCTCTGCTTGCTAAATAGAATGCCAAGCCTTCTCCAAGGGGGGAGGTTTGGGCAGAGAACAGCTGGTTTAATTTAGAAAATGTCATAGATAGAATTTGTTCTTTACAACATGAAACAGAAGTTAAACTGGGCAAAAATAAGACCATCCTCTGCTCAGTTTTGGCAGCTTGTCTCACAGCAGCCATAGAAACCCTTTTTAAGCAAAGAAACGAGGAAATAGCAAGAATAGATTCCCTTCAAAACCTAGTTGAAATTTTGCAGAAAGAATTAAAGGAAGATAGAAATGAGATCTATATGTTGCGAGCTGCCCTTAGAGAGGAACTTGCTAAGAATTCACATCCTACTGATTCCTCTACAGAGCCAGAGGAAAAGGAAACTCCTGACATGAAACAAATCTATCCCCGTCAGGAACTTGAGGCAGTAAAAAATTGGAGAGAATACTGCTGTCCTCGCTTGAGACCCTTGGTTCAAACAGAATAGAACTATCTTAATGATGAGGATTGTTGGAATGTTGGGGGACATAAGACAGATGATGCACTTTGGACCTGGTTAAGATAAGAGATTTGAAAACAGGATGCCTTGGCATAAACAAACGGAACTTTGAAAATTCGACCTGGATTGCAAGAAGATTAAATCAAACGGGTTTACTGGAAAAAGAAAATCCCATTAAACTCTGCAAGCAAGAGATGTTGTTATATGCGTAAGTTTGTGTATGTGATTTTAACCTAATCATTGTAGTACACATTACTAGTCTCCCTGCAATGGTATGTAAGTGCTTGTATCCCACAATCAAATTGGATTCTGATTACCGAGTGGGTCTCCCTGTCTCTCTGCATTGCCGAAAGAGGATCTTGACCCACCTATCACAACTAAACAAATACCGTTCAGTGCTACCGAATTAGCTAAGCTGTCAAAAGAATTTGGGCGCCTCCCACAAGAATCAGAGACAAATATGTCCTCCGAGTGTCCCTCGATGGTGGAGATCAAATTAAATTAACCGGAGGCCAATGGGTACTGGGGACATGGAGCCTTCTTCACAACAGGAGATAAGGAGGTAAGCGTGATGCATGGTCCCTGACACAGGGTGCGTCTTTCTGGGCCGGGAGAATGAATCCTTTGGAAAGGGGTGACCCCCTGGCAATCGTTGACACCACCGACCAGCTCTTAGAAAGTGTCCACAAAGCCGCCTGCCTGCAAAAGATTCATGAAAAGAAATTAGTTCCTGGTTTTGAATGCCCAATGCAATTACCTGTGAAGCCAGAACTAATGACCGATTGAACTCGTGGGCTTCCAGAAACACTTAAACATACAGCAATGACTCTACAGAAAACCATAATGGCTTTGAATCCCATAGAAAGACTAGATAAGATTCCTCAGGAATTCCCCTGACCAAAGTGGACCTAGAGATCCTGGCTTCACTCCCTACTCTTCCCCCTCACAGCCCTCAGCTTCTCAATCTGATTCACCTGCCAGTAGCCATAAAGTTTGGACATGAGCTGAAGTTGCAGTAGATCTGATTAATTATTGTAGACAATATGGACCTATAAAAACCCCGGCATAGAAATCAGAAAATAACAAAGGTGTTTGGTTTATTGGGGCTCCTCACAGTGAAAATATAGAGAAAGGAAAACAGATCTCTAACTGCCACCATTGGTGGTTGTTGGGAATTCAAAAGTGGGTCCCCAAAGAGGTGATGGATGGTTTGCCCCTTGATAAATTGCAGAAAATAATAAATAATTGGCACCAGCGAAAACCGAATCCATTGGCTCAACCCAGTGCACCCCTCCCTTCTCAGGGACAAAAACTAACCCTCCCCCAGACTCTCCCACAGAACACAGGCAGTGAACCAAAACCAACAGGGTTTTCGGCAAACAAATCTCTCTGCCGCTTACAGGCGGGCAAAGGGGCGGAGCGTGGGTTTATTTAAGAATGCTCACTAAAAATAAATCAGGATATATATTAAGCCCAGCTATCACGGGCCTCCACAGGCTACTAGTAACCTTTTTGATTGACATTGGGGCTCAAATCTCTGCACTAACAAAAAAGGATGCCCAGAGGTGTGGAATTGTTCCAACTAAGAGACAATGCTGTGTTCTTAATGCTCTGGGAACTACAGAATCTATGAATGTTGCCTTAGCCAAACTGACGCTCCCTGGAAATGAGCATCAACTAGTCATCAAAATGGTAATTGGGAACATTCCAAATAATTGATTAGGAATGGGTGTCCTTGCTGGGAGGCAGTGGGAAGACTCTGAGGGATTTCTGTGGTCTTTTGGCACACTGCCACTTAACATTAGGCTGCTTCAAACCGCACCCTCCCTACCCTATAATCAAACAACTCATGTAAAACAATACCCTCTACCTTCTGGTGCCAGAGAAGGTATCAAAGCGGTTCTACAGGACTTGAGAAACCAAGGGGTAATAATTCACACACATTCTCCTTTTAATTCACCGGTATGGCCAGTCTGAAAAGCCAGTGGAAAGTGGAGATTAACAGTAGATTTTCGCAGGCTTAATGCCAACACAGACCCTCTTACAGCACTGGTCCCAAACTTAGCTGAATTAAAAACATCAATTCAAGAAAAGGCTCACTCAATCATGGCAATGGCAACTGTGGATGTCAAAGACATCTTCCTTATGATACCTATTCAGCCAGAAGATATAGGGACCATTTTGCCTTCACGTGGGAAAGGACGGCAATACACTTGCACTAGGCTTCCCCAAGGCTACAAACACTCCTCCACTTTGGCCCACCATGCTTTAGTTCAGGAATTAGAAAAAATACCCAAACCTGATCCTGCTGATCCTGTAGCTGATAATCAATACATTTAAGACACTCTGGGGGGAGGGGGGGGGGGGGGGGGCGGGGGGGGGTGGTGGGGAGAGGGGGAAGGATGAAATAGAGGTAGTAGGGAAACATCAGCAGAAAATAATCTCTCACTTAAAAAGTCTTGATTTGCAGATACCCGCAGAGAAAATTCAGAAACCTTCTCAGGAAGTGAAGATTTTGAGAATTTGGTGGAAAGGAGGCATGACATGTATTCCACCCGATACCCTAACCTCTTTAGATCAGATTCAAAGGCCTGAATTGAGGAAAGATCTCCAGCAAGCTCTTGGACTATTAGCGTTCTGGAGAAAACACATCCCAGATTTCTCAATAATTGCTAGGCCGCTTTTTGACTTGCTGAGGAAAAGGATGAAATGGGATTGGACTCCTTCTCAGGAAGAAGCATTGCAATTACTGATTTTTGAGGCAACAGCTCACCAAGCACTAGGCCCTATCCATCCCACAGATCCCTTTCAGGTGGAATGGGGATTTGCCTCCTCAGGGCTATCAGTACACATTTGGCAGTGGGGTCCCGAGGGTCCAACGGGGCCTCTTGGTTTTTATTCCTGTGGTTTCAAAGATGCTGAGAAAAGATACACTACCTGGGAAAAGGGGTTGTTTGTAGTTAGCTTAGCTCTCCTAGAAGAGGAAAAAATTGCATGACAAGAGCTTATTGTATTACGAAGCCCTTTCAAAGTTATCAAAATCGTCACTAATGGGAGCCCCACCCCTCCCCCCCCAAACCTGACGGGGTAGCCCAAAGGGCCTCAGTTAGGAAATGGTATTCTCAGATGGAAGGCTGTTGTAATACCGTCTCAATAACGGAAGATGCTGCTAAAAATCTAACAATCCAAGGCACTGAGAGCCTGGTTAGCAGCCAAGATAAATGTGCCTCTGTAATCAAAGCTGCCCTTCCTTTCTCCCCCGAACAAGCAGCAAGTTCTTGGTTCACAGATGCCTCTGCAAAACGGGAAGGGAAGGTATGGAGATCTAGAACAGCTGTCTTACACAATTCATTTGGTGAAAGAATCATTACCGAAGGGGAAGGCAGTGCTCAGGCTGGGGAACTCATAGCTGTTTGCAGTGTTTTCCGATGTGAGGCACAGAACATTTCTCTTGTCTGCATTTTACCGACTCTTACACAGTGTACAAAGGTTGTACCGAGTGGCTTCCTTTCTGGCAGCAAAATGATTGGGAAGTTCACAGAATTCCAGTGTGGCAAAAGGAAAAGGGGCAAGAAATTTTAGATGTTGCAAGCCAAGGAAATGTTGCTATTGGTTGGGTAGCTTCTCAGCAAACAGATGGAAATCCAGCAGGAGAGTGAAAGAATAGAGCTGATGAACTAGCAAGGCTCAGCCCCCTGAAAAAGGAACTTATTCCTGAGGACTGGGATCAACTATTAGAATGGCTGCATGGAAAAAGACAGCACACAGGTGCGAAAGATTTGTACAAAGAAACTCATGCTCGTGGTTGGCTGGTTACCAGGGAAATGTGTAAAACATGCGTATCAGCCTGCGAGCAATGTCGCAGGTGACTGGAGAGACATCCTTGAGAAGATGACCCTCTGCATTTAAGAAAGGGTAAAGGCTTATGGGACGCGTGGCAGGTAGACTATATTGGCCCCTTTAAGAAGTCAGGAGGTAAACACTTTGTGCTAGTAGGAGGAGAAATTGTATCTGGGTTGGTTCAAGCTGATGCTTTGAAAAGAGCTACAGGTGATAATGCGGTTAAAGCTTTGCAGGGGTGGTTTGGAACTTTCCCAAAGCCACAGGAAATTCAATCTGATCACAGGTCCCACTTCACTGCTAGAGGTGTACAGCATTGGGCAAAAGGTGAAGGAATTAAGCGGTCTTTCCACAGCCCTTTCCACTACCCTCAAGCTAAGGGGATCTTAGAAAGGACCAAGGGTTTTTTGAAAGGACTTCTGAAGCCCTGGGAGGGAAATTGGGACGTTCGGTTATGGGAAGCTGTTAAAAGAATGAACAGTAGATGGGGGGGGAATGGATGTCCCAAAATCACTGCCTTTTGCCCAACAGCTCCAAGCATCGTTCCCTTACTACGGCGACCTGACGATTCAAAAAGTCCAGCACATTACCCTGGACAACCTGTTCTGGTGGACCTCCCTACTGTAGGGGAAGTAGCACTAGTGCTGAAAACCCCTCTGAAGAAATATGCATGGCTAGCCTCTGATGCTCTAGGGAAAGAGCATTGGATAAATACATGCTGGATAATCCTATCATTTTAACTCTTCTCTGCCCTCAGTGGAAGGATTTCTGTTGTTTTTACTTTTACAGAAGAACCCTGAGGAACATGAAAATCATCTGAACCATGATAACACTGGTGATGCTTTTCTGCATCCTACCACAATTCCATGGACAGGATCCTGCTGAGTGGTTGTGGTCTGAAGCTACCCTCCATCCCACTAATGTTCTAGGAGCGTAGCCCAAGGGTGGCCACCCAAACCTAGAGCCTATAGTGCTGCATGACCCCCAGGTATATGGTCCAAGTGAGTGGGGATGGGATCAGAAGGACTGGACTAGAGCCCTAACTGGAACAATTGGTGAGTCGATTGTGGAAGCATGCAGAAAAATGGAAGGATCTCTCTATGAGAAATCCACCTCCATCACAGTTGCCGGAAATTTTATGGAACCAGATGGGAAAAATGATCGGGATATCCCTTCAGCGAGACTGTGTCCTACAAACAAGTGGGAGTGTGCCAAACAAATTCCCCTTACTCTGTGTTGCTGCCAGGAGTATGTTGGTAATTACACTCTAGGTCGCAAAACGAACAATGTTGCAAGTACAAAGGATTGTAAAAATGAACCAATTGATTGCTGGCATAATTTGACGTTAACTAAACCGACTTAAGTGACATGCCGCTGGCAAAATAACTTGACCAACCTGTTTGGTTGAAAAGGCTTAGCTCATAAATTTAAGATAGACGCTATAACAAAACCCACGCTGAGTACCGTAGTTACATCCCAGTGGAATAGACGGGACTGAGAGCATGAAGCTCACACTGAGCACCATAGTTACACCCCAATGGGTAGAAGGGACTGAGAGCACAGAGCTGACATTGAGTACAGTAGTTACATCCGAGTGGGCAGAAGGGACTGAGAGTCCCCTTAGTCAATGTGGCCTTGGTCCCAAGCTTTTGTTCACTTGGCAGGTATGGGAAAAACAAAAAGCCTGGCAGCTTCAAGGGGGAGTGGGAGAAGGAATTAGCCGAAGGATTTGTGGAACTGCTTATAGCAAAGCAATCTCAATCAGTGTTTTGACAGATCAGACAAATAAGCGTGAACAGGTTTGTACGCCCCCAAGCGTACAAGACTGTTGGCACAATTTTACATTAACACAAACTGCAGAAGTAGTTTGTCTTTGGTCCAAAACTAGTGAAGGCTTTTCTTTTAAGTTGATAATAAATGGTATGAACCAACCTTCTACTACCACCACTCCAGCCCAAGCACCGCTTATGCTTAGCCTGAGAAGTTTTGAAATTGGACCATATATAATCAGGAAAACTGGTCAACAACACATATTGTTCAATCTGGCACGGTCTCTTAAACAAGTCAAATTGATGATGATGCAAAACAATGTCTCAGAAATTCAGCCGGCCTGTTTGCCTTTTTTGCGGACTTCCTTTGAGGGTTGGACCACCTGGCTGCAAAAACAGAAAGTCCGTTTTTTCTTTAAAAACAGACACTAAGAGACATAACCGGTGTTTTGGGAACAGGTTTTGGAATTCTAAATAGTATTGATTCTGAAGTACACTAATGGATAAATTGGCTGCCACAAAATGGTTAGAGATTTGACCAAATTAAAACAACCACTGCAATCATCCTTATTGGCTTTGGGAACACAGAAGGGCTTGCTGTCAAACATATTACCAGCTTGGGAAAAGGTAAATGTAAGTGATCACAAATTGGTAGACTGATGCACTCGGTGCTACACAAAACAACCTTTCTTTGGCTCTTAGCTGTATCCAGGCACAATTGTCGATGCAGTCAGTTGCTGCCTCAATGATAAGAGAAGGTGAAGGCAATTTTCCTGCTGAAATTCAGAAAAGAATTTGGGACAGTGCCACTGATTTTGAAAGAGAATTCCAGTCCTGGTGGAACTTGGTGAATTTTACTTATCACCCCATTACAAACACAGCCACAGCTCTTGTGTTAACCGTACGCAATGCCTCAGTGCATTTGAGATTTCCTATTATTGCATTAGGGCTAAATCATGATGGAGCTATTCCCAATCTTTCTGAACATAGACAATGGGCCCATCAAACTGGTAAAAAATGGCAACATGTTAATTTGGAATCTTCTATTGTCCGAGAACTAGGCTTCATCTGTGAAAGTAATGCAATTACACAGCTCAGGATGTTTGTTTGGACACAGAACAAAATATCTGTCATTTTGAAATTCATCCTAACGAGACTTTCGAAACAGTCCTTAAATATATAGGCAATGGGTGTGGGTACTTTAGAACTGCTTGTGATATGGTATTTGTAGAAAATGCAGTAGTGGATAGTAAAAATCATTCAAATTGTTGCGCTTGTAACTTTACAAAATTGAGGGATGTGATTTTTCTTCAGAAGCTCCAGTTACCTCCCATTACCTTTTTCAATCCAATTAAAGACTGATTCACAAACTATTACTGTCCTAGGGTGACATTATGATGCTTGTATCCCCATCCATGTGTTCTGTTGATGCTGGCTATCATGTTCTGTGCCTTCAAGACTGGCTGTGAAGAGCGAATGTTTTGTTTTGGTTTTGCTATCAGCCGCTCCCCCACAGCTGGCGCGACAGAGAGACAGGGCAGTACATGGGTACTGCTTTTGCTTTTTGCTCTTGCTTCGGCTTTGCTCCTGCTTTGCTCTTGCTTTTTTGCTCCTGCTCATTAGTTAGTTTAGCTAAGCAGTCCAAATTTTCCCTGGACTGTTTCTCCTTTCCCTTCCTTGGACCTACTCGGACCTGCTCCGGACTGGGACCTGGGAAACACCGAGAGTTTGCACCTTGTGGCCAAGGTGCAGCAGCTACCCCAGCACAGGACAGACTGATAACAGAGCGAGCACTCCCAAGAGAGACTTTCTGAAGTTGTCTACTTTTTCAGAGCGGTGAAAGAGTGGTGCCATCTGGTATTGATCCTTTTGTGTGCTGCGGGGTGCTTTGCCTGTTACAGAAACAGGTTCTTTCCACTTGTTTCCAAGGAATCCTTCCCGCCCTGGTTGGGGGGAGGGGCCGTGTGGGTTTGTTTTCTGGAGGGTCCACCTTTTGGAGGTTTTCTCCCAAATTTGCCCGAAACCAGGACATTTACCTACTCCCATTGGGATGAACATTACTTTGGTAAAGCAATCTTTGCTTCATCAGGACTTCCTTGAAATATTGGAGAAGATCAAGAAGAATAGACAGAAAGCACTGGTAACTGTTCATCACAATGTGAAAGAAATACACCATGTCATAGAGAGAGTAAGAAAAGATGCTGAACACAGGTGGTAGGATACTCTTTTTGGGTGGTCACCTACTGCCACAAGAGTCCTGAACAGTATGTGTCATCCCATCATTGCCCTTTTGCGTTTCGTTTTGATTGGGGTTTTTTAATCAGCAATCTTACTCATTATGAATTGGAGAATGATGAAAGAGTTAACAAAATTGATGTCTGTAATTAATGCACACAACTGGGCTGATGTCCTTTTCACTGTGGACATCTCCAAGACTATTGACACTAGGCGACTACAAATGAGAGGATGTGTTTTGAAATCGTCTTCAATTTTCTTTGAAGATTATAAGAAAATTACTTTTGATTTTTGGTGAATTGTTTTGAAAAAAAATATTTTAAATGAACTGTTGTTGATTTGTTTATTGCTTTATTGCCTTTGATTATTTGTGATTAGTTTCAGATATTTGAAAAAAATGTTTCAAAATAATATGGTTTAAATTCCTGTTATTATATTTGTTTCTTGTTTCCTTACCCCCGCCTTTTTTTATCTTTTCTTGTCCTTCCCTTCTCTCTCTCTGTCTGACGTATTGTCTCTGCTTTCCAGGATATGCTACCAATGTGCGACAAGTATACAACAATAGTACAGAACACTGCTGATGAAGACCCTTTGAAGCCTGTCGTGAGTCACCAGGTGCTGTGAAAGACGGTCTGAGGTTCCCCCCATTTGCCTCACGACCGTCCACAGGACCGATATCAGGACCCTGAGGACCCCAATGGGACCTCTGGCCTGCCAGTAATGGATGAACACCAAAAATCCTGAGGCCCCTGAGCAGAATTCTGGCCTGCCAAGGGATTGTTCACAGCTGTGTCTTCAGTGACTGCTTCTAGCAGGGCCTGCCAAAGGGCGACCCAGCCTATATGCTTGCACCTGCTTCACGACAATAGACCAGGAATTTTCCCACCTCTTGGCCAGATGAACTTGCTGGGGCAACTTGGTAGCCCCCCCATGGAAAATCCTTCCTCTGCTCCACTACCACCGTGAGGCACCGAGGTTGAAGCCCCCCTACCAAGGACTGAGACTGAGACACCTGTAATTCTGATGCAGGGGTGCTGGCCTGACTGAAGCAGGATGCCTGCTGAGTGTTGCCTACAGATGTGCCTACAGGACCTAGACTGGTTTCCTCCAGAAAGCAGTCCTGAAACAGTGGGTCCCACTCACTGCTGATACTGACTTATCCTGCTGAGAACATGGACTGTCTGTACCCGTCTTCAATACCTTTTTCCCCCTCAGCAATTTCAATAGACTTCTTCTTCTTGATTGTATCTGTTCCCCCTCAGCCATTTCAAGATTCTGTTTCCCCCCTCAGCAATGGACTATAATAGAACCTTGAGTTCACCAGGACTTTGAGACCTTCCCAACGTGACTAGGCAAACTCTATCGGCTGGACTAAGAGGACTTAGTCTCTCCATGTTTGGTAGCTATACTCCTCTCTCTTTCTCCCCCTCTTTTTTATTCTTTTCCTCTCCCTGATTCCTTTCAGGCATTTGCTGTGGTCATTCTATAAAGGTGCATTTGTTTGGATTGATACTGCAATCCCCTTTCCAGGTTGTCTGTTGCACTCCCAGATCAGTTAACCAACCAACCAGTTAACCAACCCGTTGGTATGAGTGGATCATGACAATACCTTCTTTCAAGCTGAAATTGGTTCTAGTCCATATAAGCACACTGGTAGGTAAAAGTAGACTCTAAAAGATAACATTCAAAATGTATTTCCCTTGTCTTCCCATTAAAGCAAGTGAAGAAAGCAGACAGGAGATCTTCAGATAACATGCTATGCAAATTGAAAAGATTCTGTCCTTATTTGAAGCAACTGAGGAACTCACACAATGAAATACAGTTCAGACAGATGGAAGGGTCACAGATGATGTCAAATCTGTACTTCCAATGTTTGAATGAAGCAAGATTTCTTGAAGTACAATCCTATAAAATGAAGGTGTGTTTGCAGAAGCAATTGAACTGGGTCTGTTTTCTAAACACAATGTTTTCTAAGTAACTGAGGATTCAGGAAGGCAAGCTTGGAATTTAAAGGATTTAGAAACATACAAATACCAAGACTGGCAGTTCATTAGCTTTAACAGTCTCTTCAAATAAGATCTATTTTTAACTTCTTCTTGTAGTAGGTCTGAAGACATTAGGAATGATGCAATAAAACAAAACAAGCAACAAACCAAAACAAAACCAAAACAGCTTTCTCAAAAAGCTTGGAGAAACCAGAGAAATTATGATTTTTAGGGGTTAAGTAGTCCTTTAAAAGTTGTCTCTGGGAAAAGAGATAAAAAACCACTAATTGACTGGGGAGTATATTCCAAACCTGTCCTGAAGCATGTAAGGGACAAGAGCCGGTAATAAAACTACTATGCTGGGTTCATCTGTTAAAAGCATTCCAGAATGGTTGAAATTATCAATCACATAATGTGGGATTTAAAAAAAAAAAAAGAAAAAAAGAAAAAAGAAGAAAACATAGAGAAAAAAATATTTTGAACATGTTTTCCCATTCCCAGATGGCATAACAACTTTATTTCATTTTGTTCCTAAGACTGATTAATAGCTAATGAAGTGTTTTACAATTGAGAGTGAGAGTGTTCTCACTAACCGTACAATTTGGATGGATCTCTTTTACTTTGCACAGCAGCAGATACGGTTTAGCACTCCACAGTTCAGTCCCTGAAAGTGAATGGTTGTGGCAGATTTAACCTAACTGGCCAGTCCACCAGAATGCTTAATTATCTTGGAAAATGCTTTGCTCTATCTCATTATCTGGACATGTCTCTCTAGCTCCACTTTGAGCTCCTTGATCTTTCATCTACAGGATGAGATCCAATTTAGCTTAGCAAGGACATAGCCTTTCAAAACCACATCTTTTATCTTCTGCATTCATACCAGTACATTTCTACTGCAGGGAACCCTGTGGAAGATCCTAGTTGTTTTGTTTCTCAGATAGTTGTTGCATAAAAGAGCTCTTCTTTTAATTTTTTCCCTGCTAAAGGATAGGCTCTGTACTTAACTGATTGTGATGCTAACTCATTATCATCTATTCTTCAGTCGTACAGAGTAGGCAGCAAAGTTTTCTTCTGAAGACATTCATTTAATGAGAAATGCTGAAGGTCTGACTTTACTTGCAAAGGCCACTGATTGACCGGTTGCAAAATTGTTAAGTCTAGTAAGAGCAGGAAAAGTGTGCTGTTGCTGTGCCTGTAAATGTCGTGTCAGCTGCTGTTGGGATAAAAAGCATGAGCATAAGAAAACATGGATAGAAAAGAAATTTGTTGTGATTTCTGCACAAGAGGAAGTATGAAGCACTTATTTCAGTGGCTAAGACAGTATCATCACTGGGCCAGTTCTCTTCAACATCTTTTGAACAACCTGGACACAGCACTTGAAGGAATATTAAGAAAGTTTGCCAAAGACACTAAATTGGGAGGAGCTGTGAACTAACTCCCTTGAGGGCACAGAGACCTTGCCGAGAGATCTTGCCAAATAGGAGAGATGGGCAATTCTTGCTGGCCGGGAGTCTATGCACAAATCACAAAAGGGGCGGGACTGCTGGGGACGGCGTCTCAAGCTGGGTTTTTTCCAGCATCAGTCTCATTACATGGTGATGACAATGGGAAGCTGCCAGCAGCTCACGTCCCCAGCAGCAGACAAAGAACTTAATGTTACAACTGACTTGAAAAGTTTTTTGACCAATCCCACAAAGCAAAAGCATATTGACAGTACTTCTATCCAATCACTATAAAGACATGTACCTGGGCTTAGAACAATGCTCGCTTCTTTCGAATAAAAGACCTGCTTGTAAGCCTTAAGATACAATGCACAGAGCTCCGTTATTAAGCTCAGAACTACCTAACATCGCGCTAGATATACTTTGCTGTAGCTTAGGGAGTTATTCTAGACAAGCATTAATACAGAGACCATTGTTCCATTTGTCCTTACTTTTCTACTTCTCATCTAATTTTTCTGCTGACAAACCTTATGACTACTGCTTAGCTCCAATGACAGTTCTGCTGTCTCTGAGGCCTTCCTTTTGCAGCTTTCCCAAACCCCTCTGTTTTTGAGGATTCCCACAGGCAATCACCAACCAGATGGAGTGGAACAAGGGCAAGTGCTGGATTCAGCACCTGCAACTGGGCAATCCTGGTGGGTGTATAGACTGGGGAGGGAGCAAGAGGCTGGGAGAAGCACTGCAGAAAGGGACCCAGGCTCCTGGCCAATGGCAAGCTGAATGTGCATCAGCAGTGCCCTGGCAGCCAGGAGGGCCAAGCCTGTCCTGGGGTGCATCAGGCACAGCATCACCAGCTGGGCAAGGGAGGGGATTGTCTTGCTCTGCTCTGCTCTGCTCTTCTCTTCTCTTCTCTGCTCTGCTCTGGGGTGGAATCACCTTGGTATTAGAAA
>NW_027510028.1:0-53652 GCF_051311805.1 Agelaius phoeniceus
CCCCCTTCAAATTCCCCAAAATCCCTCCAAACCCACCAAATCCCGATTTCTCTCCAAATCCCCTTTAAATTCCCCAAAATCCCCTCAAACCCCCTTCATATTCCTCAAATCCCCCTGAAATCTCCTCCAAACCCCCCGAATCCCCCTCAAACCCCCCTGATTTCTCCCAAAATCCCCTCCAAACCCCCAAAATCCCGATTTCTCTCCCAATCCCCTTTAAATTCCCCAAAATCCCTCCAAAACCCCTCAATCCCCTTTAAATTCCCCCAAGCCCCTCCAAACCCCCTTTATATTTCCCCAAACCCCCCCGAAATCCCCTCCAAACCCCCCGAATCCCCCTCAAACCCCCGATTTCTCCCCGGATCCCCCAAACCCCCCAAATCCCCCTCAAACCCCCCTGATTTCTCCCCCAAATCCCCTCCAAATCCCCCAAATCCCCCTCAAACCCCCCTGATTTCTCCCCAGATTCCCCCAAAACCCCCATAACTCCCCTCAAACCCCCTTCATATTCCCAAACCCCCCCCGAAATCCCCTCCAAACCCCCCAAATACCCTCAAACCCCCCTGATTTCTCCCCAAAATCCCCTCCAAACCCCCCAAATCCCCCTCAAACCCCCCTGATTTCTCCCCAAAATCCCCTCCAAACCCCCCAAATCCCCCTCAAACCCCCCCGATTTCTCCCCAAACCCCCCGAATCCCCTCAAACCCCCTGATTTCTCCCCGGATCCCCCCAAAACCCCCCATAACTCCCCTCAAACCCCCGATTTCTCCCCAAATCCCCCCAAACCCCCCATAACTCCCCTCAAACCCCCCTGATTTCTCCCCAAAATCCCCTCCAAACCCCCCGAATCCCCCTCAAACCCCCGATTTCTCCCCAAACCCCCCAAATCCCCCTCAAACCCCCGATTTCTCCCCAAACCCCCCGAATCCCCCTCAAACCCCCGATTTCTCCCCGAAATCCCCTCCAAACCCCCCAAATCCCCCCGATTTCTCCCCAAATCCCCCGAATCCCCCTCAAACCCCCGATTTCTCCCCAAATCCCCCCAAATCCCCCTCAAACCCCCCCGATTTCTCCCCAAATCCCCCAAAAGCCCCGTCCCAACATGGCCCCACCCTTGAGGCAGACGTCCAGGGGCACGCGGGGCAGGGGGGTGTTGATGATGTCGCTCAGATCCACCTCCTTCTCCTCATAGAAATACAACTCCCGCCCACCGCCGCTGGCGAAGCGGAACGGGATGAACTCCTGGGCGTGGAATCCGTACAGCGGCTGCGAAACCGGGCAAAAACCGGGATTTTCACAGGTTTTTAGGGGTTTTTTCGGGATTCTGGGGGGATTTTTCACTGGTTTAAGGGAGTTTCCCCTCAGGTTTGTGGGAATTCCTGTCAGTTGAGGGAGGTTTTCCCTCAGAATGAACTCCGGGAGTGGAACCCGTACAGCGGCTGCGAAACGGGGCAAAAACCGGGATTTTCACAGGTTTTTAGGGGTTTTTTTCTCGATTTTGGGGGGATTTTTCACAGGTTTAAGGGAGTTTCCCCTCAGGTTTGCGGGAATTCCTGTCAGTTGTGGGAGGTTTTCCCTCAGAATGAACTCCGGGCGTGGAACCCGTACAGCGGCTGGGAAACGGGGCAAAACCCGGAATTTCACAGGTTTTTAGGGTTTTTTTCGGGATTTTGGGGGATTTTTCACAGGTTTAAGGGAGTTTCCCCTCAGGATGAACTCCGGGAGTGGAACCCGTACAGCGGCTGCGAAACGGGGCAAAAACGGGCATTTTCCTGCATTTTCACAGCTTTTTAGGGGGATTTTTCACAGGTTTAAAGGAGTTTCCCCTCAGGTTTGCGGTGTTTCCCCTCAGGTTAGGGGTGTTTCCCCTCAGGTTTGTGGGAATTCCTGTCAGTTGTGGGAGGTTTTCCCTCAGGATGAACTCCTGGGCGTGGAACCCGTACAGCGGCTGGGAAACCGGGCAAAAACGGGGATTTTCCTGGATTTTCACAGGTTTTTAGGGTTTTTTTTCTGGATTTTCAGGGGGTTTTTCACAGTTTTAAGGGAGTTTCCCCTCAGGTCTGCGGTGTTTCCCCTCAGGTTTGTAGGAATTCCTGTCAGTTGAGGGAGGTTTTCCCTCAGAATGAACTCTGGGCGTGGAACCCGTACAGCGGCTGGGAAACGGGGCAAAAACCGGATTTTCCTGGATTTTCACAGGTTTTTAGGAGGATTTACCTGCATTTTGGGGGATTTTTCACAGTTTTAAGGGAGTTTCCCCTCAGGTTTGTGGGAATTCCTGTCAGTTGTGGGAGGTTTTCCCTCAGAATGAACTCCTGGGCGTGGAACCCGTACAGCGACTGCCAAACGGGGCAAAAAACGGGCATTTTCACAGGTTTTTAGGGGGATTTTTCTGGATTTTCAGGGCGTTTTTCACAGTTTTAAGGGAGTTTCCCCTCAGGTTTGTGGGAATTCCTGTCAGTTGAGGGAGGTTTTCCCTCAGAATGAACTCCGGGAGTGGAACCCGTACAGCGGCTGCCAAACGGGGCAAAAACGGGCATTTTCACAGGTTTTTAGGGGTGTTTTTTTGGATTTTGAGGGGATTTTTCACAGGTTAAGGGAGTTTCCCCTCAGGTTTGCGGGAATTCCTGTCAGTTGAGGGAGGTTTTCCCTCAGAATGAACTCCTGGGCGTGGAACCCGTACAGCGACTGCCAAACGGGGCAAAAACCGGCATTTTCACAGGTTTTTAGGGGGATTTTTCTGGATTTTCAGGGCGTTTTTCACAGTTTTAAGGGAGTTTCCCCTCAGGTTTGCGGTGTTTCCCCTCAGGTTTGTGGGAATTCCTGTCAGTTGTGGGAGGTTTTCCCTCAGGATGAACTCCGGGAGTGGAACCCGTACAGCGGCTGCCAAACGGGGCAAAAACCGGGATTTTCCTGGATTTTCACAGGTTTTTAGGGTTTTTTTCTGGATTTTCAGGGGGTTTTCCACAGTTTTAAGGGAGTTTCCCCTCAGGTTTGTGGGAATTCCTGTCAGTTGTGGGAGGTTTTCCCTCAGAATGAACTCCGGGTGTGGAACCCGTACAGCGGCTGCCAAACGGGGCAAAAACGGCATTTTCACAGGTTTTTAGGGTTTTTATTCTGGATTTTCGGGGGGGTTTCCACAGTTTTAAGGGAGTTTCCCCTCAGGTTTGTGGGAATTCCTGTCAGTTGTGGGAGGTTTTCCCTCAGAATGAACTCCGGGAGTGGAACCCGTACAGCGGCTGCGAAACGGGGCAAAAACGGGGATTTTCACAGGTTTTTAGGGGTTTTTTTCTGGATTTTCAGGGCGTTTTTCACAGTTTTAAGGGAGTTTCCCCTCAGGTTTGGGGTGTTTCCCCTCAGGTTTGTGGGAATTCCTGTCAGTTGTGGGAGGTTTTCCCTCAGAATGAACTCCGGGAGTGGAGCCCGTACAGCGGCTGCGAAACCGGGCAAAAACCGGGATTTTCCTGCATTTTCACAGGTTTTTAGGGTTTTTTTCTGGATTTTGGGGAATTTTCACAGGTTTAAGGGAGTTTCCCCTCAGGTTTGTGGGAATTCCTGTCAGTTGTGGGAGGTTTTCCGTCAGGATGAACTCCTGGGCATGGAACCCGTACAGCGGCTGGGAAACCGGGCAAAAACGGGGATTTTCCTGGATTTTCACAGGTTTTTAGGGGGGTTTTCTGGATTTTGGGGGGATTTTTCACAGTTTTAAGGGAGTTTCCCTCAGGTTTGGCGTGTTTCCCCTCAGGTTTGTGGGAATTCCTGTCAGTTGTGGGAGGTTTTCCCTCAGAATGAACTCCGGGCGTGGAGCCCGTACAGCGGCTGCGAAACGGGGCAAAAACCGGGATTTTCACAGGTTTTTAGGGGTTTTTTTTTCTCGATTTTGGGGGATTTTTCACAGGTTTAAGGGAGTTTCCCCTCAGGTTTGCGGGAATTCCTGTCAGTTGTGGGAGGTTTTCCCTCAGAATGAACTCCGGGAGTGGAACCCGTACAGCGGCTGCCAAACGGGGCAAAAAACCGGCATTTTCACAGGTTTTTAGGGTTTTTTTCTGCATTTCGGGGGATTTTTCACAGGTTTAAGGGAGTTTCCCCTCAGGTTTGGGGTGTTTCCACTCAGGTTTGTGGGAATTCCTGTCAGATGTGGGAGGTTTTCCCTCAGGATGAACTCGTGAGCGTGGAACCCGTACAGTGGCTGCCAAACGGGGCAAAAACCGGGATTTTCCTGGATTTTCACAGGTTTTTAGGGGTGTTTTTTTGGATTTTGAGGGGATTTTTCACAGGTTTAAGGGAGTTTCCCCTCAGGTTTGTGGGAATTCCTGTCAGTTGTGGGAGGTTTTCCCTCAGGATGAACTCCGGGAGTGGAACCCGTACAGCGGCTGCGAAACGGGGCAAAAACCGGGATTTTCCTGGATTTTCACAGGTTTTTAGGGGGGTTTTTCGGGATTTTGGGGGGATTTTTCACAGGTTTAAGGGAGTTTCCCCTCAGGTTTGCGAGAATTCTTGTCAGTTGAGGGAGGTTTTCCCTCAGGATGAACTCTGGGCGTGGAACCCGTACAGCGGCTGGGAAACCGGGCAAAAACGGGGATTTTCCTGGATTTTCACAGGTTTTTAGGGGTGTTTTTTTGGATTTTGAGGGGATTTTTCACAGGTTTAAGGGAGTTTCCCTCAGGTTTCGGGTGTTTCCCCTCAGGTTTGTGGGAATTCCTGTCAGTTGTGGGAGGTTTTCCCTCAGAATGAACTCCGGGCGTGGAACCCGTACAGCGGCTGGGAAACGGGGCAAAAACCGGGATTTTCCTGCATTTTCACAGGTTTTTAGGGGGGTTTTTCTGGATTTTGGGGGGATTTTTCACAGGTTTAAGGGAGTTTCCCCTCAGGTTTCGGGTGTTTCCCCTCAGGTTTGTGGGAATTCCTGTCAGTTGTGGGAGGTTTTCCCTCAGAATGAACTCCGGGCGTGGAACCCGTACAGCGGCTGGGAAACGGGGCAAAAACCGGGATTTTCCTGCATTTTCACAGGTTTTTTAGGGTTTTTTTCTGGATTTTGGGGGGATTTTTCACAGTTTTAAGGGTGTTTCCCCTCAGGTTTGGGGTGTTTCCCCTCAGGTTTGTGGGAATTCCTGTCAGTTGTGGGAGGTTTTCCCTCAGGATGAACTCCTGGCGTGGAACCCGTACAGCGGCTGCGAAACGGGGCAAAAACGGGGATTTTCCTGGATTTTCACAGGTTTTTAGGGGTGTTTTTTTGGATTTTGAGGGGATTTTTCACAGGTTTAAGGGAGTTTCCCCTCAGGTTTGCGGGAATTCCTGTCAGTTGTGGGAGGTTTTCCTCAGAATGAACTCCGGGCGTGGAACCCGTACAGCGGCTGCGAAACGGGGCAAAAACCGGCATTTTCACAGGTTTTTAGGAGGATTTTCCTGCATTTTGGGGGATTTTTCACAGGTTTAAGGGAGTTTCCCCTCAGGTTTGGGGTGTTCCCCTCAGGTTTGTGGGAATGCCTGTCAGTTGTGGGAGGTTTTCCCTCAGAATGAACTCCGGGAGTGGAACTCGTACAGCGGCTGCCAAACGGGGCAAAAATGGGATTTTCACAGGTTTTTAGGGGGGTTTTCTGGATTTTGGGGGGATTTTTCACAGGTTTAAGGGAGTTTCCCCTCAGGTTTGCGGGAATTCCTGTCAGTTGTGGGAGGTTTTCCCTCAGGATGAACTCCGGGAGTGGAACCCATACAGCGGCTGCGAAACGGGGCAAAAACCGGGATTTTCACAGGTTTTTAGGGGGGTTTTTCTGGATTTTGGGGGGATTTTTCTGCATTTTGGGGGGATTTTTCACAGTTTTAAGGGAGTTTCCCCTCAGGTTTGTGGGAATTTCCTCCGGTTCTGGGGTGTTCTCCCTCAGTTTTGTGGGTGTTTCCCTCAGGTTTGGGAGGTTTTCCCTTGAATTCTGTGAGATTTCCCTCAGATCTGAGGATATTTCCCTCAGTTTTGGGGTGTTTTCCCTCAGTTTTAGTGATATTTCCCTCAGTTTTGGGGTATTTTCCCTCAGTTTTAGTGATATTTCCCTCAGTTTTGGGGTGTTTTCCCTCAGTTTTAGTGATATTTCCCTCAGTTTTGAGGATATTTCCCCCAGTTTTGGGGTGTTTTCCCTCAGTTTTGGGGTGTTTTCCCATGAATTTGTGGGGATTCCTCTTGATTTTTTTGGGAGATTTTCTGTTGATTTTGTGGGAATTCCCCTCAGTTTTGAGAGATTTTCCTTTAATTTTAGGGGCATTTCCTCAATTTGGGGAGCCTTTCCATTGATTTTGAAGGTATTTTTTCCATTTTTGGGCAGTTTTACCTCCACATTTTTCAGTTTCAGGGCAAAATCCACGTCCCCCGTTGTGAGTTTCCTTCTCTTCCCCATGTGCATGAACTTGAGAGCGTCCTGAGGAAAAAAAAGGAGATTTTTGGGGAGAATTAGGGGGAAAAAAGGGGTTCAGAGAGGGTTTGGGGAGAAAAAGGAATTTGGGGCAAAAAAAAAAAGGATTTGGGGAAAAAAAGGGGGGGTTCAGAGCGGGTTTGGGTAAAAAAAGGGATTTGTGAGGGAATTTTGTGGGAAAAAAGGGGATTCAAGAGAGGATTGGGGTGGACTTTAGATAAATGGGTGGAAAAAAGGGGAAAAAAGAGTAAAAATTGTTTAAAGTCAGGAAAATAAGGGCAATGAGGAATGAAAAATGGGTTTAGGATGGGAAAATCGGGGGGAGAGAGGACTTGAGGTGTTGAAGTGCAATTGGGAGGTGAAAAGGAGGTTTAGAATGGGAAAAAGGGGGAGCAAAGGAGATTTTGTGAGGAATTGAGAAGTGAAAATAAAGTTTTTGGGGGAAAAGGGGGTCCAGAATGGGAAAATGGGGGGAGAAAGGGGAGTTGGGGGAGGATTATGGGGTTCAGGAGAGGTTTAGGGGTGGCGTGGGTGAGGAAAAATGGATTTTTGAGGGGAAATTTGACCTCTGAGGGGGTCCCAGCCCCCAGATTTTGGGGTCTCCCCCTGCCCACTCCCACCCCCCAAAGCTGAGGGATCCAAGGGGCTCCTGAACCCCCCAAATTTGGGGGTGTCCCCCTCACCTGAGCCACCTCCTTGAGGCGGTAGCTCGCCTCCTCCGCCAGCAGCTGGCACGTCTCCTCAGGGACCCCCGGCACCCCCATGGCCTCCGCCATCACCTTCATGGACTCGGCGGGGAGCAGCGTGTGGCTCAGCTTCAACTTTTTCTCCTCCGCCATCTCCGCGCTCTCCCCGAGTCCCCGAAACCGCGGGGAGCCCCCAAAAGGGGGCGGCGGGGCCGCGGGGGAAACGCGGGGAGCCCCGGCCGCTCCTCAAGCCGCTGCCGCCGCCGCCATCTTGGCGCGGCTCCTCAGAGCCGCCGCCATCTTGGGGACCCGCCTCCCGCCGCCGCGGGTCCTGGACGGCGCCGGCTTTGTATAAAAAAATCGGGGTTAATCATCATGTAGTTGCCTGGAGATAGCAGCGGCAATATTATCGCGACATAGCAGTGCGATAGGAAGGTAAATCTGGGGTTGTTGGAGGTGTGGGAAGTGGCGGTGATTGCGGGTCACTATGGCCCTGCCAGGACCTGCGAAGAGGCGGGAAAGGGAGGCGGGGTGGTGGCAGCGCGCATGCGCGAGCTGGAGGAACGCGGGGTAACGGAGTGGGGGAGACCATTGAGGGGCGATGGGGGAGTATTGGGGGGACATTGAGGGGACATTGAGGGGACAATTGTGGGGGACAGTTGGGGGGACTTTGGGGAGGAACGAGGGAAAATGGGGCAGGGCTTTGGAGGGGGAATGGGGGAGACCATTGAGGGAAAATGGGGGGGATCCTTGGAGGGAATGGGAGAAACCATTGAGGGGAATGGGGGGGGGAAGTGGGGGAGACCATTGGGGAAATGGGGGAGTCATGGGGGTCTCCTCCCGATCTCTCCCCCCTCACAGGACATTGGGACCTTCGAGCCATCGCCCCCCTCCCCAAACCCGCTGGAACTCCCCCAAAATTTCGCCCTCAAGCCCCCCTGAGACCCCCTCAAACCTCCCCGAGATGCCCTAAATCCTTCTGGGCCCACCCCAAACCACCCTAAATACCCCCAAACCCCTCCAAATCCCCCTTTAACCCCCAAATCCCCCTTTACTTCCCCCCCCAAACCCCCTTTAAACCCCCAAAATCCCCTTTAAACCCCCCAAACCTCCTCAAATCCCCTTTGAATCCCCTTCAAACCCCCAAATCCCCTTTGAATCCCATTTAAACCCCCCCAAATCCCCTTTGAATCCCTAAAAACCTCCTCAAATCCCCTTTGAATCCCCTTCAAACCCTCCACTAAACCTCCTCAAATCCCCTTTAAATCCACTTTAACACCCCCAAATCCCCTTTATACCCCCCAAACCTCCCCAAATCCCCTTTGAATCCCCTTCAAACCCCCCATAACTCCCCAAATCCCCTTCAAACCCCCCAAATCCCCCAAATGCCCTTTGAATCCCCTTCAAACCTCCTCAAATTCCCTTTGAATCCCCTTTCAACCCCCCAAACCCCCTTTCCTCGCCCCAAATCCCCTTTTAACCCCCCCCAAATCCCCTTTCCTCGCCCCAAATCCCCTTTAAAGCCCCCCAAATCCCCTTTCCTCGCCCCAAATCCCCTTTAAAGCCCCTCAAACCCCCTTTAATCTCCCCAAATCCCCTTTAAAGCCCCCCAAACCCCCTTTAATATCCCCAAATCCCCTTTCAACCCCCCCAAACCCCCTTTCCTCGCCCCAAATTCCCCCCTTTGAACCCCCCAGCAATGCCCCTTGGGTACCGCACGTCCCCGCTGGGCTCCCTGTCCATCCCGGGCCCCCTTTACTCCGTTCACGTTCTCCGCGTGGGCTACAACCGCCCCAACCCCGACGGTTCCTGCCTGGCCGACGGCTCCGTCACGCTGCTCCTCGGGGGTCCCCTGACCGTCCTGGTGGACACGGGCGGCCCCTGGCTCCGGCCGCTCCTGCCCGGCCTCCTGGCGGCCCACGGGACGGCCCCGCGCGACGTCACCCACGTGGTGGTGACCCACGGCCACTCGGACCACGCGGGCAACCTGAACGCCTTCCCCGAGGCCACGCTGCTGCTGGGCTTCGACCTGAGCCGCGGCCGGGGGCTCTACCTGCCCACGGGCTGGCGCGGGGCGCGCCCCTGCAGCTGCACCCCGGGCACCTGCGCGTGGTCCCCACGCCCGGCCACACGCGGGCGCACGTCAGCCTGCTGGTGGAGGGGACATCGGCGGGGACGGTGGCCGTGGCGGGGGACGCCTTCGAGCACGGCGAGGATGAGGGGGAGTGGGAGGCGCTGAGCGAGGAGCCGGACGTGCAGAGGAAGAGCAGGGAGGGGTTGGCGGCCGTGGCGGACGTGATCGTGCCCGGGCATGGGGAGCCCTTCAGGGTGGTCAGGGAGTGGGGGCAGAGAGGGCAGCAGGAGGAGGAGGAGGAGGAGGAGGAAGGCAGGTGGAGGTGTAGGGGTGGCGAGGAGGAGGAGGAGAAGGAGAAGGAGAAGAAGGAGGAGGAGAAAGAGGAAGAGAAGAAGAAAGAGAAGAAGGAGGAGAAGAAGGAGGAGGAGGAAGAGGAAACGAAGAAAGAGGAGGAGGAGGAGGAGAAGAAGAAGGAGGAGAAGGAGAAGAAGAAAGAGAAGAAGGAGGAGGAGAAGGAGGAGGAGGAGAAGAAGAAAGAGAAGAAGGAGGAGGAGGAAGAGGAAGAGAAAACGAAGAAAGAGAAGGAGGAGGAGGAGGAGAAGAGGAAGAAGAAGGAGAAGAAGGAGGAGAAGGAGAAGAAGAAAGAGGAGAAGGAGCAGGAAGGTGGCACCTCTTGGACATGAGGACAATGAGGAGGAGGAGGAGGAGGAGGAGAAGGAAAAGAAGAAAGAGAAGAAGGAGGAGGAGAAGAAGAAAGATGAGAAGAAGAAGAAGGAGGAGGAAGAGGAGAAGAAGAAAGAGAAGAAGAAGGAAGAGGAGGAGAAGGAGGAGGAAGGTGGCACCCTTGGACATGAGGAGGAGGAGGAGGAGGAGAAGAAGAAGGAGAAGATGGAGGAGGAAGGTGGCACCTCTGGACATGAGGACAATGAGGAGGAGGAGGAGGAGGAAGAGAAGAAAAAGAAATAGAAATAGAAGAAGGAGGAGGAGGAGGAGAGTGGCACCTGGAGATGTGGGGACAATGAGGAGGAGGAGGAGAAGAAGAAGGAGGAGGAGGAGAAGGAGGAAGAGGAGAAAGAGGAGGAGGAGAAGGAGGAAGAGGAGAAGAAGAAGGAGAAGAAGAAAGAGAAGGAAGAGGAGGAAGGTGGCACCTCTGGACATGAGGACAATGAGGAGGAGGAGAAGGAGGAAGAGAAAAAAAATCTCGAATTTTGGGAAAAAAATCCCGGATTTTGGGGGTTTCTTTGGTTAAAGTAACCGGGAGGTCGCGGGTTCGAATCCTGGCAGTGCCTTTTATGGGGCACCCCATTTTTTGGGGGGACACCCCCACTTTAGAGGAGACACAACTTATTTAATGCAGGACACTTTGTTGGGGGGAAAAGTCCCAAATTTTGGGAAAAAAACCCCGAATTTTGAGGAAAAAAGTTGAATTTTATGGCGTTTATTTGGTTAAAATCCCTGATTAAAGTTAACGGGAGGTCATGGGTTCGAATCCCGCCGGTGCCTTTTATGGGGCACCCCAATTTTTGGGGGACACCCCAATTTAGGGGAGACACAACTTATTTAATGGGAGATGCTTTGTTTTGGGGGAAAATCTCGATTTTGGGAAAAAAACTCCGAATTTTGGGAAAAAAACCCGGATTTTGGGGGTTTATTTGGTTAAAGTAACCGGGAGGTTGCGGGTTCGAATCCCGCTGGTGCCTTTTACCGGGGCACCCCATTTTTGGGGGGGACACCCCCAATTTAGGGGGGACACCCCCTGTTTAATGCAGGCCACTTTGTTTGGGGGGGAAAATTCAAAATTTTGGGAAAAAACCCCGAATTTTGAGGAAAAAATTGAATTTTATGGGATTTATTTGGTTAAAATCCCTGATTAAAGTTAACGGGAGGTCGCGGGTTCGAATCCCGCCGGTGCCTTTTACCGGGGCACCCCATTTTTGGGGGGACACCCCCAATTTAACGGGGGACACTCAGTTTGGGGTGAAAATCCCAAATTTTGGGAAAAAAATCTCAAATTTTGGGAAAAAAATCTCGAATTTTGGGAAAAAACCCCGGATTTTGAGGAAAAAAATTGAATTTTATGGGATTTATTTGGTTCAAATCCCTGATTAAAGTTAACCCTCCAAGATGTCCCCAAAATGTCCCCAACCCTTCTGAAATGTCCCCAAATTCATGGAACCTCCCTACTTCCATTTTAATCCCCATTTTTCCATTGTAATCCCAATTTTTTCAGTTTTAATACCATTTTTTTTTGTTCTAATCCCAATTTTTTTATTTTTCATCCCAAATATTCTCATTTTAATCCATTTTTTTTTTCATTTTTAATCCCATTTTTTTTTGGTCCCCAACCCAATTTTTTAATCTGATTTTTTCCATTTTAATCCCCATTTTTTAATTTTAATCCAATTTTTTCATTTTAATCCAATTTTTTTATTTTTAATCCAAATTTCTTTCATTTTAATCCCAATTTTTTTGTCCCCAACCCAATTTTTTAATCCCATTTTTTCCATTTTAATCCCATTTTAATCCCCATTTTCCCATTTCAATCCCCGTTTTTAATTTTAATCCAATTTTTTACTTTTTAACCCCAGTTTTTTCATTTTTAATCCAAATATTCTCATTTTAATCCCAATTTTTTCATTTTTAATCCCTTTTTTTTGGCCCCCAACCCAATTTTTTAATCTAATTTTTCCCATTTTAATCCTTTTTTTCCCATTTTAATCCCCCTTTTATTCCATTTTAATCCTAATTTTTAATTTTAATCCAATTTTTTACTTTTTCACCCCAATTTTTCATTTTTAATCCAAATGTTTTCATTTTAATCCCAAATTTTTTCATTTTTAATCCCATTTTTTTGGTCCCTAACCCAATTTTTTAATCTCATTTTTTTCCATTTTAATCCCAATTTTTTTGTTCTAATCCAAATTTTTTTCAGTTTTAATCCAAATTTTTTCATTTTTAATCCCTTTTTTTTGTTCTAATCCCATTTTTTTCATTTAATCCAATTTTTTTTTGTTCTAATCCAAATTTTTTCATTTTTAATCCCATTTTTTTGGTCCCCAACCCAATTTTTAAATCCCATTTTTTCCATTTTAATCCCATTTTAATCCCCATTTTCCCATTTCAATCCCCATTTTCCCATTTCAATCCAATTTTTCATTTTTAACCCCATTTTTTTGTTGTTTTAATCCCATTTTTTCCCATTTTTCCCCTTTTTTTTTGGGCTTTTTTCCCCCAATTTTTTTCAGTTCCCTCCCCCAAGCCCTCAGGGTCATCGACTTTGGGACTTTGACCCTCGGGGACATTTTGGGGACATTTTGGGACATTTTGGGGACATTTTGGGGACATTTTGGGAGCTCTCGACTTTCAGGGACCCCGAATTGTTCCAGGTGAGCTCCAGGGCTGGAGGGGACCCCAAAATTTGGGGTTTTTGGACATTTTAGGGAAATTTTGGGGACATTTTGGGGAAAATATTGGGTCCATTTCTGTAAATTTTGGGGAAATTTGGGGACATTTGGCCAAATTTTGGGGTTTTTTGGGGACATTTTGGGACATTTTAGGGAAATTTGGGGCTTTCCGGGGACATTTTGGGGACATTTGGAGACATTTTCGGTCAATTTATGGAAATTTGGGGCCATTCGGGGCCATTTTCGGTCAATTTATGGAAATTTGGGGCCATTCGGGGCCATTTTAGGGCCACTTGGAGCCTTTTCGTTCCCGTTTGGGGACATTTTGTGACATTTGGGGCACTTTTAGGGCCCTTTCTGTCAATTTCGTGGCCATTTGAGGCCTTTTCGGTCCCTTTCGGTGCCTTTTGGGGACAATTTTGGGACAATTTTGGGACATTTCGAGCCCGTTCCCACCGCGCATGCGCGAGCTGTGAGCGCACATCCCCTCATTTGCATAAACCCCGCCCACAGTGGGCGTGGCCGCGCCACGCGCGGGAACTTCCCGGAACCCCTCAAGGTTGTGGAAAGGGGGGGATTTTGGGGGTCCTGAGGGGATTTTGGGGGTCCCGAGCGAATTTCGGGGGTCCTGAATCCTCCTGAAGGGTCCGTGAGGAGTTTTGGGGTTCTCTAAGGGGTTTTGGGCGTCCCGGCTCCCCCGCGTGGTCAGTGGGAAAGTCCGGGGGGGTCCATGAGGGGATTTGGGGGTCCCGGGTGGGATTTTGGGGGTCCCGAGCGAATTTCGCAGATCCTGGGGGGAGTTTGGGAGTTCCGAATCCTTCTCAAGGGTCTCTGAGGAGATCGGGGGGGGGTTTGAGGAATTTTGGGCGTCTCTGAAAGAGTTTTGGTGGTCCCGGCTCCCCCCACGTGGTCAGTGGGAAGATCGGGGGGGGTCCATGAGGGGATTTGGGCGTCCCGGGTGGGATTTGGGGGGTCCGAGCGAATTTTGGGGGTCCTGAGGAGATTTTGAGGGTCCTGAATCCTCCTGAAGGGTCTGTGAGCAGATCGGGGGGATCCTTGAGGAGTTTTGGGGGTCTCTGAGGGGTTTTGGGGGTCCCGGCTCCCCCCGCGTGGTCAGTGGGAAAGTCCGGGGGAGTCCATGAGGGGATTTGGGGGTCCCGGGTGGGATTTTGGGGTTCTGAGGAGATTTTGGGGGTCCCGAGCGGATGTTTGGGGTCCCGAATCCTCCTGAAGGGTCCGTGAGGAGATCGGGGGTTCCCTGAGGGATTTTGGGGGTCCCGGCTCCCCCCGCGTGGTCAGTGGGAAAGTCCGGGGGGGTCCATGAGGGGATTTGGGGGTCCCGGGTGGGATTTTGGGGGTCCCGAGCGAATTTCGGAGATCCTGGGGGGAGTTTGGGAGTTCCGAATCCTTCTCAAGGGTCTCTGAGGAGATCGGGGGGGTCTTTGAGGAATTTTGGGCGTCTCTGAAAGAGTTTTGGTGGTCCCGGCTCCCCCCACGTGGTCAGTGGGAAGATCGGGGGGGGGGTCCATGAGGGGATTTGAGCGTCCCGGGTGGGATTTGGGGGGTCCGAGCGAATTTTGGGGGTCCTGAGGAGATTTTGAGGGTCCTGAATCCTCCTGAAGGGTCTGTGAGAAGATCGGGGGAATCCTTGAGGGGTTTTGGGGGTCTCTGAGGAGTTTTGGGGGTCCCGGCTCCCCCCGCGTGGTCAGTGGGAAAGTCCGCGGGGGGTCCATGAGGGATTTGGGCGTCCCGGGTGGGATTTTGGGGTTCCCGAGCGAATTTCGGGGATCCTGGCGGGATTTTTGGGGGTCCTGAATCCTTCTGAAGGGTCTGTGGGAAGATCGGGGGGGTCTTTGAGGGGTTTTGGGGGTCTCTGAGGAGTTTTGGGGGTCCCGGCTCCCCCCGCGTGGTCTGTGGGATAGTCCGGAGGGGTCCATGAGGGGATTTGAGGGTCCCGGGTGGGATTTTGGGGGTCCCGAGCGAATTTCGGGGGTCCTGAATCCTTCTGAAGGGTCTGTGAGAAGATCGGGGGGTCCTTGAGGAGTTTTGGGGGTCTCTGAGGAGTTTTGGGAGTCCCGGCTCCCCCCGCGTGGTCAGTGGGAAAGTCCGGGGGGGGTCCATGAGGGGATTTGAGGGTCCCGGGTGGGATTTTGGGGGTCCCGAGCGAATTTCGGGGGTCCTCAGGGGAGTTTGGCGGTCTCGGGGGGAATTTTTGGGGTCCCGAATCCTCCTGAAGGGTCTGTGGGAAGATCGGGGGGTCCTTGAGGAGTTTTGGGGGTCTCTGAGGGGTTTTGGGGGGGTCCCGGATCCCCCCGCGTGGTCAGTGGGAAAGTCCGGGGGATCCATGAGGGGATTTGAGGGTCCTGGGGCAGATTTTGGGGATCCCGAGCGAATTTCGGGGGTCCTGAATCCTTCTGAAGGGTCTGTGAGAAGATCGGGGGTTCTTGAGGAGTTTTGGGGGTCTCTGAGGAGTTTTGGGAGTCCCGGCTCCCCCCACGTGGTCAGTGGGAAGATCGGGGGGGGGGGGGGGGTCCATGAGGGGATTTGGGCGTCCCGGGTGGGATTTGGGGGGTCCGAGCGAATTTTGGGGGTCCTGAGGAGATTTTGAGGGTCCTGAATCCTCCTGAAGGGTCTGTGAGCAGATCGGGGGAATCCTTAAGGGATTTTGGGGGTCTCTGAGGGGTTTTGGGGATCCCGGCTCCCCCCGCGTGGTCAGTGGGAAAGTCCGGAGGGGTCCATGAAGGGATTTGAGGGTCCCGGGTGGGATTTTGGGGGTCCCGTGCGAATTTCGGGGGTCCTGAATCCTTCTGAAGGGTCTGTGAGAAGATCGGGGGGTCCTTGAGGGGTTTTGGGGGTCCTTGAGGAGTTTTGGGGGTCTCTGAGGAGTTTTGGGGGTCCCGGCTCCCCCCGCGTGGTCAGTGGGAAAGTCCGGGGGGGGTCCATGAGGGGATTTGAGGGTCCCTGAGGGGATTTTGGGGGTCCCGGGCGAATTTCGGGGGTCCTCAGGGGATTTTGGCGGTCTCGGGGGGAATTTTGGGGGTTCCGAATCCTCCTGAAGCGTCTGTGGGAAGATCGGGGGGGGGGTCTTTGAGGAGTTTTGGGGGTCTCTGAGGAGTTTTGGGGGTCCCGGCTCCCCCCGCGTGGTCAGTGGGAAAGTCCGGAGGGGTCCATGAGGGGATTTGGGGGTCCCGGGTGGGATTTTGGGGGTCCCTGAGAGGTTTTGGGGTCCCGGGTTGGATTTTTGGGTCCCTGAGGGGATTTTGAAGGTCCCGGGGTTGAATTTGGGGGTTCCTGAGGGGATTTGAGGGTCCCGGGTTGGATTTTTAGGGGTTCCTGAGAGGATTTTGGGGGTCCCGGTCTTGAATTTGAGGGTCTGGAGTTGGATTTTGGGGGTTCCTGAGGGGATTTTGAGGGTCCCGCGTTGAATGTGGGGGTCCCTGAGGGGATTTAAGGGGTCCCGGGTTGGAATTTTGGGGTTCCTGAGCGATTTTTGGGGGTTCTGAGGGGATTTTGGGGGTCCCGGTCTTGAATTTGGGGGTTTCTGAGGGAATTTTGGGGTTCCGGGGTTGGAATTTTGGGGTTCCTGAGAGGTTTTGGGGGTCCCGGGTTGGATTTTTAGGGATACTTGAGGGATTTTGGGGGTCCCGGGTTGGATTTTGAGGGTTCCTGAGGGGATTTTGGGGGTTCCTGAGGGGATTTGAGGGTCCCGGGTTGGATTTAGGGGGTCCCGGGTTGGAATTTTGGGGTTCCTGAGCGGATTTTTGGGCATTCTGAGGGGATCTTGAGGGTCCCGAGCAGATTTTTGGGGGTCCCTGAGGAGTTTTGGGGGTCCCGGGGAATTTTTAGGGTTCCCTGAGAGATTTTGGGGGTCCCGGTGTTGAATTTGGGGGTTCCTGAGGGAATTTTGGGGTTCCCGGGTTGGAATTTTGGGGTTCCTGAGAGGATTTTGGGGGTCCCGGTCTTGAATTTGAGGGTCTGGAGTTGGATTTTGGGGGTTTCTGAGGGGATTTTGGGGGTCTCGAGTTGAATTTTGGGGTCCCGAGCGGATTTTTGGGGGTTCTGAGGGGATTTTGGGGGTACCGGGTTGGATTTTTGGGGGTTCCTGAGGGGATTTGAGGTCCCGGGTTGGGTTTTGAGGGTCCCGAGTGGATTTTGGGGGTCCCGGGGGTGAATTTTGGGCTCCCTGAGGGGATTTTGAGGGTTCCTGAGGGGATTTTGGGGGTCTCGAGTTGGATTTTGGGGTCCCGGGTTGGATTTGGGGGTTCTGCGGGGATTTTGGGGTCCCTGAGGGGATTTTGAGGGTCCCGGTGTTGAATTTGGGGGTTCCTGAGGGAATTTTGGGGTTCCCGGATTGGAATTTTGGGGTTCCCGGATTGGAATTTTGGGGTTCCTGAGAGATTTTTGGGGGTTCTGAGGGATTTTGGGCTCCCTGAGGGGATTTTGGGGTTCCCGGGTTGGAATTTTGGGGTTCCTGAGGGAATTTTGGGGTTCCCGGATTGGAATTTTGGGGTTCCGAGAGGTTTTGGGGGTTCTGGGTTGGATTTTGGGGGGGTCCCTGAGCGATTTTTGGGATCCTTGAGCGGTTTTGGGGGTCCCGGGATGGAATTTTGGGGGTGGGGGAGGGGGGGCGGGGTTTCAAGGTCAGTGACGTCATAGATGACGTCATTCATGACCTTCCCACCCCTGCCCCGCCCCCTCAGGGGTCAGAGGGGCGGGGGGAGGGGCGGGGGGAGGGGCGCCCCACCCCCACCCCCACCCCCTGTCCTGGGAACCCCCCCCCCCAAAAAATCCCAAAATTTAAAACAAAATCCCAAAATTTCTCCAAAAAATGACAAAAAAATCCCAAGATTTCTCCAAAAAAATCCCAAAATTTCTCCAAAAAAATCCCCCAAAATTAAAAAAAAAATCCCAACATTTCTCCAAAAACCCCCCAGAATTTAAAAAAAAATTCTCCAAAAAACCCCCAAAAAATTCTCCAAAAAACCCCCAAAATGACCAAAAAAAAATCCTAAAATTTCTTCAAAAAACCCCAAAATTAAAAAGAAATCCCAACATTTCTCCAAAAAACCCCCAAAAATTTCTCAAAAAAACCCCCAAAAATTTCTCCAAAAAAATCCCAAAATTTCTCCCCAAAAAATACCAAAATGACCAAAAAAATCCCAAAATTTCTCCAAAAAAAAGCCCCAGAATTAAAACAAAAAATCCCCAAATTTCTCAAAAAAAATCACCAAATTCTCCAAAATTTTCTCCAAATTTGGGGTCTCTGATCCCAAAGGTCACAAAAATCCCAATTTGTGGCTTTTTGGGGTGAATTTTGGGAGATTTTGGGGCTTTTTATGGTGAAATTTGGGTGAATTTTGGGGTCTTTTAGTGGCATTTTGGGGCTTTTTTTGGGGGGCATTTTAGGGCTTTTTTAGGGTGAATTTTGGGAGATTTTGGGGCTTTTTTTGGGGCATTTTGGGCGAATTTGGGGCAAGTTTGTGGCTTTTGGGGGTGAATTTTGGGAGATTTTGAGGCTTTTTTTTGGTGAATTTTGGGTGATTTTGGGGCAAATTTTTGGCATTTTGAGGTGAATTCTGGGTGATTTTGGGGCTTATTTTTGGGTGAATTTTGGGAGATTTTGGGGCTTTTTTGGGACATTTTTGGGTGAATTTTGAGAGATTTTTGGGCTTTTATGGTGAATTTTGGGTGAATTTTTGGAGATTTTGGGGCTTTTTTAGGGCGAATTTTGGGAGATTTTGGGCTTTTATGGGGGGTATTTTGGGTGAATTTTGGGAGATTTTGGGGCTTTTTTTGAGGTGAATTTGGGGCAAATTTGTGGCATTTTGGGTGAATTTTGAGAGATTTTGGGGCTATTTTTGGGGCTATTTTTGGGGCTTTTTTAGGGTGAATTTTGGGAGATTTTGGGGCTACTTTTGGGGCTTTTTTGGGGTGAATTTTGGGAGATTTTGGGGCTTTTTTTGGGGTGAATTTGGGGCAAATTTGTGGCTTTTGGGGGTGATTTTTGGGTGAATTTGGGGCTTTTTTAGGGTGAATTTAGGGTGAATTTTGGGGGTTTTTTGGGGGTTTTTTTGGGTGAATTTTCGGTGATTTGGGGTCTTTTTGGGCTTTTTTTGGGGCATTTTGGGTGAATTTGCAGCAAATTTGTGGCTTTTTGAGTGGATTTTGGGGCTTTTTTTTGGTGAATTTTGAACGAATTTGGGGCAAATTTGTGGCTTTTTTGAGGTGAATTTTGGGAGTTTTTGGGTCTTTTTTTGGGTCAATTTTGCGCCAACTTTTTTTGCAGTAAATTTGGGTGAATTTTGGAGCTCCCAGAGTGACCAAAATCCCAAATTTTGCTGCAATTTTGAGCCAATTTCGGTGAAATTTCGCTGCAATTTCCCCCATTTCCCCCAAATGTGGGCGTGGCCTGAGCGTGGCCCCGCCCCCAGCCCTAACCCCGCCCCCAGCCCCGCCCCCAGCCCCGCCCCCTCCCCTCCCCCCCCTTTTCCTCCCCCCGGGGCCGTTTTGGGGCAGAATCGGCGAAACCCGCGCGGTACCGGGGGGGGAGGGGAAATTTGGGGGAAATTTGGGGAAATTTGGGGAAATTTGGGATTTTTTAAGGGCAAAAATTGGGATTTTTATGGGAAAATTCCCACTCAAAATTGGGATTTTTATTGGGAAATTTTGGGATTTTTTAGGGGAAAAAATTGGGATTTTTAGTGGAAAATTCCCCCCAAAAGTTGGGATTTTTAGGGGAAAAAATTGGGATTTTTTTAGGGGAAATTTTGGGATTTTTATGGGGGAATTTTGGGTCTTTTGTGGCAAAAGTTTGAGGATTTTTTGGGGTGAATTTTGGGGATTTTTAGGGGATTTTGGGGGATTTTTTGGGGAATTTTTTGGGATTTTTGGGGATTCTTTTGGCGGAATTTTGGAGATTTTTAGGGGAATTTTGGGGAGATTTTTGAGGAATTTTTGTGGTGAATTTTGGGGATTTTTGGGCCGAATTTTGGGGAATTTTTGAGGGGATTTTTGGGGATTTTTTGGGGAGAATTTTGGGGGGATTTTTGGTGGGATTTTTTGGGGATTTTTAGGGGATTTTGGGAAATTTTTGGGGGAAATTTTTTTGGGATTTTTGGGGATTTTTTTGGATTTTTTGGGTAAATTTGGGGATTTTTGGGGGTGAATTTTGGGGTAATTTTGGTATTTTTTGGGGAATTTTGGAGATTTTTTGGGGGGAATTTTGGAGATTTTTTAGGATTTTTGGGGATTTTTTGGGGGGAATTTTGGGGTTTTTTTGTTTTTTTTTTCAGGGGGGGATTTGGGATTTTTTTGGGGGGGAATTTGGGGCATTTTTTGAGGGAATTTTGGGGATTTTTTGGGGAATTTTTGGGGATTTTTTTGGGGGGATTTTTTTGGGGGGAATTTTGGGATTTTTGGGGGGATTTTTTTTGGGATTTTTAGGGGATTTTGGGGGATATTTTTGGGGATTTTTTTTGGGGATTTTTTTGGGGGATTTTTTGGGATTTTTTGGGGGGAATTTTGGAGATTTTTGGGGGAATTTTTGGGTAAATTTTGGGGAGATTATTGTGATTTTTGGGGGGGAATTTTTGGGTGAATTTTGGGGATTTTGGGGGAATTTTGGGGGAATTTTTTGGTAAATTTGCGGGGGATTATTGGGATTTTTGGGGAATTTTGGGGGGAATTTTGGGGGATTTTTTTGAGGAATTTTGAGGATTTTTTGGGGAATTTTGGGGGGATTTTTTTGGGGATATTTGGGCATTTTTTGGGTGGATTTTTGGGTGGATTTTTGGTGTAAATATTCCCAATTTAATGTAAATGTTCCCATTTTCTCCCCTCAGATGCAGCTGCTCCGTTTGTTTGTGCTGCCCCCGGCCCTGGGGGGGGTCCCTGAGCTCGGGGTCCCCTCGGGCCTGGGCTCCCCCAAATTCCCCCAAATTCTGGGATTTTTATGGGCAAAAATTGGGATTTTTATGGGGAAATTTTGGGATTTTTATTGGGAAAATTCCCCCCAAAAATTGGGATTTTTATTGGGATTTTTATGGCAAAAATTGGGATTTTTATGGGGAATTTTTGGGATTTTTACGGGGGAAATTCCCCCCAAAATTGGGATTTTTATTGGGAAATTTTGTGATTTTTATGGGGAAAATTCCCCCCAAATTTGGGATTTTTATGGGGAAATTCGCACCCAAAATTGGGATTTTTATGGGGAAATTTTGGGATTTTTATGGCAAAAATTGGGATTTTTATTGGGGAATTTTGGGTCTTTTGTGGCAAAAGTTTGAGGATTTTTTGGGGTGAATTTTGGCGATTTTTTGGGGGATTTTGGGGAAGTTTTGAGGGGATTTTGGGGATTTTTGAGGGAATTTTTGGGGATTTTTTTGGGGGAATTTTTGGAGAATTTTTGGTGGGATTTTTTGGGGATTTTTGGGGATTTTTTTTGGATTTTTGGGGTAAATTTGGGGATTTTTGGGGGTGAATTTTGGGGATTTTTTTTGGGGTGAATTTTCCCATTTTTGGGGTGAATTTTGGGGATTTTTTTTGGGGAATTTTTGGGGGATTTTTTGGAGGGAATTTTTTGTGATTTTTGGGGGGAATTTTGAGGATGTTTTTGGGAATTTTGGGGAGATTTTTGGGGATTTTTTCGGGGAATTTTGAGGATTTTTTGGGGAATTTTGGGGAGATTTTGGGGATTTTTTGGCGGAATTTTGGAGATTTTTTTGGGGGGAATTTTTGGGGATTTTTTGGGGGGAATTTTGGGGATTTTTTGGGGGGATTTTTTTTGGATTTTTTGGGGGGGAATTTTGGGGTTTTTTTGGTTTTTTTCAGGGGGGATTTGGGATTTTTCAGGGGGAATTTTGGGGGAATTTTGGGGATTTTTTTTGGCGGAATTTTGGAGATTTTTTGGTAATTTTGGGGGGAATTTTTTGGGGATTTTTGGGGGGATTTTTTGGGGGAATTTTGGGATTTTTTGGCTTTTTTTCAGGGGGGATTTGGGATTTTCAGAGGAATTTGAGGCATTTTTTGAGGGAATTTTGGGGGAATTTTTTGGGATTTTTGGGGAATTTTTTGGGGGCATTTTTGGAGATTTTTTGGGGGTAAATTTTAGGATTTTTGGTGTAAATTTTCCCAATTTTGGCTAAATTTTGTTCATTTTCCCCTCAGATGCAGCTGCTCCGTTTCTTTGTGCTGCCCCCGGCCCTGGGGGGGGTCCCTGAGCTCGGGGTCCCCTCGGGCCTGGGCTGCCCAAATTCCCCCAAATTCTGGGATTTTTATGGGCAAAAATTGGGATTTTTATGGCAAAATTTGGGATTTTTATGGGGAAAATTTTGGGATTTTTATGGGAAAATTCCCCCAAAATTTGGGATTTTTATAGCAAAAATTGGGATTTTTATGGGGAAATTTGGGGATTTTTATGGCAAAAATTGGGATTTTTATGGGGAAATTTTGGGATTTTTATTGGGAAAATTCCCCCAAAATTTGGGATTTTTATGGGGAAATTTTGGGGATTTTATGGGGAAAATTCCCCCAAATTTGGGATTTTTATAGCAAAAATTGGGATTTTTATGGGGAAATTTTGGGATTTTTATGGCAAAAATTGGGATTTTTATTGGGGAATTTTGGATTTTTGTGGCAAAAGTTTGAGGATTTTTTTGGGGTGAATTTTGGTGATTTTTTGGGGGATTTTGGGGGATTTTTGAGGGGATTTTTGGGGATTTTTTGGGGAGAATTTTGGGGGGATTTTTGGTGGGATTTTTTGGGGATTTTTAGGGGATTTTGGGGAATTTTTGGGAATTTTTTGGGGATTTTTGGGGATTTTTTTTGATTTTTGGGGTAAATTTGGGGATTTTTGGGGGTGAATTTTGGGGTAATTTTGGGTATTTTTTGGGGAATTTTGGAGATTTTTTGGGGGGAATTTTGGAGATTTTTTGGGATTTTTGGGCATTTTTTGAGGGAATTTTGGGGATTTTTTGGGATTTTTTTGGGGATTTTTTTTGGGAATTTTGGGGGGAATTTTTGGGTAAATTTTGGGGGAATTTTGGGGATTTTTGGCGGAATTTTGGAGATTTTTTGGTAATTTTGGGGGATTTTTTGGGGATTTTTTTTGGATTTTTTGGCGGAATTTTGGGGAATTTTTTGGGGATTTTTGGGGATTTTTTTGGGGGTGAATTTTAGGATGTTTTTGTGATAAATTTCAGGATTTTTTTGGTGTAAATTTTCCCAATTTTGGCTAAATTTTGTTCTTTTTCCCCCCTCAGATGCAGCTGCTCCGTTTCTTTGTGCTGCCCCCGGCCCTGGGGGGGGTCCCTGAGCTCGGGGTCCCCTCGGGCCTGGGCTCCCCCAAATTCCCCCAAATTCTGGGATTTTTATGGGCAAAAATTGGGATTTTTATGGGGAAATTTGGGATTTTTATGGGGAAAATTTTGGGATTTTTATTGGGAAAATTCCCCAAAAATTGGGATTTTTATGGGGAATTTTGGGGATTTTTTGGGGGATTTTTGGGGATTTTTTTTGAGAATTTTGGGAGAATTTTTGGGATTTTTGGGGAATTTTGGGGATTTTCTGGGAGAATTTTGGGGATTTTTTGGGATTTTTCTGGGGGATTTTTGGGGATTTTTTGGGGGGGGATTTTGGAGATTTTTTGGTAATTTTGGGGGGAATTTTTTTGGGATTTTTGGGGATTTTTTGGCAGAATTTTGGAGATTTTTTGGTAATTTTGGGGGGAATTTTTTGGGGATTTTTGGGGATTTTTTTTGGGATTTTTAGGGGATTTTTAGGTGGAATTTTGGGAGAATTTGGGGGATTTTTTGGGGGGATTTGGGTTGATTTTGGGGGAATTTTGGGGATTTTTTGCGGGAATTTTTTGGGATTTTTTTGTGGATTTTTGGGCATTTTTTTTTTGAATTTTGGAGATTTTTTGGGGGAATTTTTGGAGATTTTTTGGGGAATTTTGGGGGGAATTTTTGGGTAAATTTTGGGGGAATTTTTTTGGCGGAATTTTGGAGATTTTTTTGGTAATTTTGGGGGGAATTTTTTTGGGATTTTTGGGGATTTTTTGACGGAATTTTCGGGGAATTTTGGGGGATTTTTGGGGAATGTTTTGGGATTTTTTTGTGGATTTTTGGGCATTTTTTTTGGAATTTTGGAGATTTTTTGGGGGAATTTTTGGGGGATTTTTGGGCATTTTTTTGGGGGGAATTTTGGGGAATTTTGGGTGGATTTTTGGGTGGATTTTTGGGTGGATTTTTGGGGTAAATTGTCCCAATTTAATGTAAATTTTCCCATTTCCCCCCTCAGATGCAGCTGCTCCGTTTCTTTGTGCTGCCCCCGGCCCTGGGGGGGGTCCCTGAGCTCGGGGTCCCCTCGGGCCTGGGCTCCCCCCTGGAGGCAGCCAAGGGGGCGGAGCCGGGGGTGAGCGGGGCCAGCTGGAGCTCTGCTGGTACCTGGCTGGGCAGGTGAGATTGGGCTGAAAAACCCAAATTTTGGGCAATTTTGGGTGAAATTTGGGCGAAATTTGGGTGAAATTTGGGCTTTTATCGGATGAATTTTGGTGAAATTTTGGATTTTTTTGGGTGATTTTTGGGGTTTCTTTGGGGCTTTTTGGGGCCACCTGGGAGCTCTGCTGGTACCTGGGCTGGGCAGGTGAGAATTGGGTCAAAAAGGGCGATTTTGGGCAACTTGGGTGAAATTTGGGTGAAATTTGGGTGAAATTTGGGTGAAATTTGGGCTTTTTTCGGGTGAATTTTGGTGAAATTTTGGGGGTTTTTGGGTGGTTTTGGGGTCACCTGGGAGCTCTGCTGGTACCTGGGCTGGGCAGGTGAGATTTGGGGTCAAAAACCCAAATTTTGGGCAATTTGGGGTGAAATTTGGGTGAAATTTGGGTGAAATTTGGGTGAAATTCGGGTGAATTTTGGTGACATTTTGGGGATTTTTTGGTGAAATTTTGGATTTTTTTGGGTGGTTTTTGGGTTTTTGGGTGGTTTTGGGGTCACCTGGGAGCTCTGCTGATACCTGGGCTGGGCAGGTGAGATTTGGGGTCAAAAACCCAAATTTTGGGTAATTTGGGTGAAATTTGGGCTTTTTTCGGGTGAATTTTAGTGAAATTTTGGGGTTTTTTGGTGAAATTTTGGGGATTTTCTGGGTTTTTTTTTGGGTGGTTTTGGGGTCACCTGGGAGCTCTGCTGGTACCTGGGCTGGGCAGGTGAGATTTGGGGTCAAAAACCCAAATTTTGGGCAATTTTGGGTGAAATTTAAGTGAGGAGGAGCTGCGGGTGCTGCGCTGGATTTGGGGATTTTAATGGGATTTTAGTGGGATTTTAATGGGGTTTGAATAGGATTTGAATGGGATTTTTATGGATTTTTTTCAGTTTTAATGCAATTTTAATGGGATTTTTTTCTGGATTTGGGGGATTTTTCTGGGATATTTTGAAGTTTCTGATTCCTCCCAATGTTTTGGGGTGCAGGTGAGGCCCCCCCAAACGAGGAGGAGCTGCGGGTGCTGTGCTGGATTGGGGGGATTTTAATGGGATTTTATGGGATTTTAATGGGATTTAAATGGGATTTTTAATGGGATTTTTGTGAGGTTTTTATGGGATTTGAATGGGATTTTAAACGGGATTTAAATAGGATTTTTGTAGGATTTTAATGGGATTTTAATGGGATTTTTAACGGGATTTTTATGTGGATTTAATGCCATTTTTATGGGATTTTTAAGGGATTTTAAGGGATTTTTAATGGGATTTTTATGGGATTTTTAATGGGGTTTTTAATGGGATTTTTATAGAATTTTTATGGGATTTTAATGGGATTTTTTAATGTGTTTTAATAGGATTTTAATGGGATATTTAATAGGATTTTTAAGGGGATTTTTAATGGATTTTTAAGGGGATTTTTATGGGATTTTAATTGGGATTTTTAAGGGATTTTAAGGGATTTTTAATGGGATTTTAATGGGATTTTTAAATGGGGTTTTTAATGGGATTTTTATGGAATTTTTATAGAATTTTAATGGGATTTTTAAATGGGTTTTTAATGGGATTTTAATGGAATTTTTATAGAATTTTAATGGGATTTTAATGGGGTTTTTAATAGGGTTCTAATGGGATTTTTATAGGATTTTAATGGGATTTTTATAGGATTTTAGTGGGATTTTTGCAATTTTAATGGGATTTTAATGGGATTTTTTGTGGGATTTTTAACGGGATTTTAATGGGATTTTAATGGGATTTTAGTGCCATTTTAATGGGATTTTAGTGCCATTTTAATGGGATTTTTTCCCTTTGGGTTCCAGGTGAGGCCCCCCCAAACGAGGAGGAGCTGCGGGTGCTGCGCTGGATTGGGGGATTCCTATGGATTTTTAATGGCATTTTAAATGGGATTTTTATAGGATTTTTATGGGATTTTTTAATGGGATTTTAATGGGATTTTTCATGGGTTTTTAATGAGATTTTTATAGGGTTTAAATGGGATTTTTTAATGGGATTTTTTAATGGGATTTTTATAGGATTTTTATGGGATTTTTAATGGGATTTTTTAATGGCATTTTTATGGGATTTTTTAATGAGATTTTTAATAGGATTTTTTAATGGGACTTTTTTGGGTATTTTATGGGATTTTTAATGAGATTTTTAATGGGATTTTAAAATGGGATTTTTATAGGATTTTAATGGGATTTTGGTGGGATTTTTAATGGAATTTTAATGGGATTTTTGTGGGATTGTAATGGGATTTTTATAGGATTTTAATGGGATTGGGATTTTTATAGGATTTTAATGGGATTTTTATAGGATTTGAATGGGATTTTTCAATGGGATTTTTAATGGGATTTTTCAATGGGATTTTTAATGGGATTTTAATGGAATTTTAAAAGATTTTTAATGGGATTTTTAATGGGATTTTTTTCCCTTTTTGGGTTCCAGGTGAGGCCCCCCCAAACGAGGAGGAGCTGCGGGTGCTGCCCTGGATCCTGGGGGATTCCTATGGGATTGGAATGGGATTTTTTTCATTTTTAATACAATTTTAATGGGATTTTATAGGATTTTTAATGGGATTTTTGTAGGATTTTTTGGAATTTTTATGGGATTTTGATGGGATTTTTCTGGGACTTTTGTGGGATTTTTCATGGGATTTTTCTGGGATTTTTCATGGGATTTTAATGGGATTTTTTTTAGGATTTTTTATGGGATTTTTTGCAGTTTTTATAGGATTTTTAATGGGATTTTTTCCCTTTTTGGGTTCCAGGTGAGGCCCCCCCAAACGAGGAGGAGCTGCGGGTGCTGCGCTGGATTGGGGGATTCCTATGGGATTTTTAATGGCATTTTAAATGGGATTTTAATGGGATTTTTTTTAGGGATTTTATGGGATTTTTTGCAGTTTTTATAGGATTTCTAATGGGTTTTTTTCCCTTTTGGGTTCCAGGTGAGGCCCCCCCCAAACGAGGAGGAGCTGCGGGTGCTGCGCTGGATTGGGGGATTCCTATGGGATTTTTAATGGCATTTTAAATGGGATTTTAATGGGATTTTTTGTAGGATTTTAATGGGATCTTTATGGGATTTTTTAATGGAATTTTAATGGGATTTTTATAGGATTTCTAATGGGATTTTTTCCCTTTTGGGGTGCAGGTGAGGCCCCCCCAAACGAGGAGGAGCTGCGGGTGCTGCGCTGGATTGGGGGATTCCTATGGGATTTTTAATGGCATTTTAAATGGGATTTTAATGGGATTTTTTTTAGGATTTTTATGGGATTTTTATAGGATTTTTATGGGATTTTTAATGGGTTTTTTTTCCTTTTTGGGTTCCAGGTGAGGCCCCCCCAAACGAGGAGGAGCTGCGGGTGCTGCGCTGGATCCTGGGGTCCCCCCTGGCGCAGGGCGGGGACGTGGCCCAGAGGAGCTTCCTGAGCCCCCAGGGGCCCCACGTGCTGCTGGAGATCGGGCCCAGGTCAGGAATTTGGGGGATTTTGGGGGATTTTGGGGCATTTCCGGGATTTTGGGGAATTTTGGGGGGATTGGAGGGGATTTTGGGGGGATTTTGGGGGATTTTTGGGGATTTTTTGGGAATTTTGGGGCAATTTTTGGGGGATTTTTGGGGAATTTTAAGGGGATTTTTTGGGAATTTTTTTGGATTTTTGGGGAATTTTTTGGGGGCATTATTTGGGATTTTTTGGGGATTTTGGGGCAATTTTTGGGGAATTTTTGGGGAAATTTAGGGGGGATTTTTGGGGGATTATTTGGGATTTTTTGGGATTTTTTTGGAATTTTTTGGATTTTTTGGGGAATTTTTTTTGATTTTTTGGTGAATTTTGAGGAATTTGAGGGGATTTTAAGGGGATTTTTGGGGGATTTTGGGGGAAATTTAAGGGGGATTTTTGGGGGATTTTGGGGCGATATTTGGGGAAATTTAAAGGGGATTTTTGGGGGATTTTGAGGCACTTTTTGGGGAAATTTAGGGGAGATTTTTGGGAAATTTTGGGGCAATGTGAGGGAATTTTGGGCAAATTTAAGGGGGATTTTTGGGGATTTTTTGGGAATTTTGAGGCGATTTTTGGGGAAATTTAGGAGGGGTTATTTGGGATTTTTTGGGGATTTTTTTGGGGATTTCTGGGGAAATTTAGGGGGATTTTGGGGGATTTTGGGGCAATTTGAGGGGATTTTGGGCAAATTTTGGGGGAATTTTTGGGGGATTTTGGGGCGATATTTGGGCAAATTTAAGGGGGATTTTTGGGGATTTTTGGGGGATTTTGGGGCACTTTTTGGGGAAATTTGGGAGAGGTTATTTGGGATTTTTTGGGGACTTTTTTGGATTTTTTTGGGATTTTTGGGGGATTTTTTTTGGAATTTTTTGGATTTTTGGGGATTTCTTTGGGGATTTTTTTTGAGTTTTTGGGGGCATTATTTGGGATTTTTTGGGGATTTTGGGGCAATTTTTGGGGAATTTTTGGGGAAATTTAGGGGGGATTTTGGGGGATTATTTGGGATTTTTTGGGATTTTTTTGAAATTTTTGGGGCAATTTTTTTGGGATTTTTTGGATTTTTTGGGGGTATTATTTGGGATTTTTTGGGGAATTTTGGGGCGATTTTTGCGGAAATTTAGGGGTGGGAATTTAGAGGGATTGGAGGGGATTTTGGGCAGATTTAACGGGGATCTTTTGGGAATTTTTGGGAATTTTGGGGCAATTTTTGGGGGATTTTTGGGCAAATTTAAGGGGGATTTTTGGGGAATTTTGGGCAAATTTAGGGGGGAATTCTGGGCAATTTTGGGCAAATTTAAGGGGGATTTTTGGGGATTTTTGGGGAATTTGAGGCGATTTTTGGGGAAATTTAGGGGGGATTTTTGGGGAAATTTAGGGGGGATTTTTGGGGAATTTTGGGGAAATTTGAGGGGGGATTTTTGGCGGATTTTGGGCAAATTTAAGGGGGATTTGAGGGAATTTTGGGCAAATTTAAGGGGGATTTTTGGGGGAAATTTAGGGGGGATTTTTGGGGATTTTTGGGGGATTTTGGGGCGATTTCTGGGGAAATTTAGGGGGATTTTGGGGGAATTTTGGGGCAATTTGAGGAATTTTGGGCAAATTTAGGGGGGATTTTTGGGGAATTTTGGGCAAATTTAGGGGGGATTTTTGGGGAATTTGAGGCAATTTCTGGGCAAATTTTGGGGGGATTTTTGGGGATTTTGGGGCAATTTGAGGGAATTTTGGGCAGATTTAAGGGGCCATTTTTGGGGAATTTTGGGTAAATTTAAGGGGGATTTTTGGGGGATTTTGGGGATATTTGGGGAAATTTAGGGGGGATTTTTTTGGAATTTTGGGGCGATTTTTGGGGAAATTTAGGGGGATCTTTTGGGGGATTTTGGGGCAATTGAGGGAATTTTGGGGACATTTAAGGGGGATTTTTGGGATTATTTGGGGATTTTGGGGTAATTTTTGGGGGATTTTTGGGAATTTTGGGGCAATTTTTGGGGAATTTTGGGGGAATTTTGGGGGAATTTTTGGGGAATTTTAAGGGGATTTTTGGGGAATTTTTTGGGATTTTTGGGGAATTTTTTGGGGGCATTATTTGGGATTTTTTGGGGATTTTGGGGCAATTTTTCGGAATTTTTGGGGAAATTTAGGGGATTTTTGGGGGATTATTTGGGATTTTTGGGATTTCTTTTGAAATTTTTGGGGCAATTTTTTTGGGATTTTTTGGATTTTTTGGGGTATTATTGGGATTTTTTGGGGAATTTTGGGGCGATTTTTGCGGAAATTTAGGGGGGATTTTGGGGGATTTTTTGGCGGCATTATCTGGGATTTTTTTGGGGAATTTTGGGGGGATTTTGGGCAATTTTGGGGCATTTCGGGACATTTCCGGGATTTTGGGCGATTGGAGGGATTTTGGGCAAATTTAAGGGGGATTTTTGGGGATTTTTGGGGGATTTTGAGGCGATTTTTGAGGAAATTTAGGGGGGATTTTTGGCGGATTTTGGGCAAATTTAAGGGGGATTTTTGGGGAATTTTGGGCAAATTTAAGGGGATTTTTGGGGATTTTTGGGGATTTTTTGGGAAATTTAGGGGGGATTTTTGGGGAATTTTGGGGCATTTCTGGGATTTTGGGGAATTTGGGGGGATTGGAGGGGATTTTGGGCAGATTTTGGGCATATTTACAGGACATTTTTGGCAAATTTAGGGGGATTTTTGGGGATTTTTTGGGAATTTTGGGGAAATTTTTGGGGAAATGTAGGGGGATTTTTGGGGGATTATTTGGGATTTTTTTGGATTTTTTTTGAATGTTTTTGGATTTTTGGGGATTTTTTTGGGATTTTGGGGAATTTTGGGGATTTTTTGAGGAAATTTAGGCGGGAATTTTGGGGATTTTTTGGGAATTTTGAGGCGATTTTTGGGGAAATTTAGGAGGGGTTATTTGGGATTTTTTGGGGATTTTTTTGGGGATTTCTGGGGAAATTTAAGGGGATTTTTGGGAATTTTGGGGGCAATTTGAGGGGATTTTGGGGAAATTTAATGGGGATTTTTGGGGATTTTTTGGGAATTTTGGGGCAATTTTGGGGGGATTTTTGGGAATTTTGGGCAATTTTTGGGGAATTTTTGGGGAAATTTAGGGGGATTTTTGGGGGATTATTTGGGATTTTTTGGGGATTTTTTTGGAATTTTTTGGATTTTTTGGGGGCATTATTTGGGATTTTTTGGTGAATTTTGGGAAATTTGAGGGATTTTAAGGGGATTTTTGGGGGGATTTTGGGGAAAATTTAGGGGGGATTTTTGGGGCATTTTGGGGCGATATTTGGGGAAATTTAAGGGGGATTTTTGGGGATTTTGAGGTGATTTTTGGGGAAATTTAGGGGGGATTTTTGGGGATTTTTGGGGCAATTTGAGGGGATTTTGGGCAAATTTAGGGGGGATTTTTCGGGGGATTTTGGGGCGATATTTGAGGAATTTAGGGGGGATTTTTGGGGATTTTGGGGATTTTTTGGGGAAATTTAGGGGGGAATTTTGGGGCAATTTGAGGGGATTTTGGGCAGATTTTGGGGGGATTTTTGGGGAATTTTGGGCAAATTTAGGGGGATTTTTGGGGGATTTTGGGGATTTTTTGGGGAAATTTAAGGGGGGTTTTTGGGGAATTTTGGGGATTTTGAGGCAATTTTTGGGGAAATTTGGGAGAGGTTATTTGGGATTTTTTTGGAATTTTTGGGGGGATTTTTGGGGGATTTTGGGGATTTTTTTGGGAAATTTAGGGGGGATTTTTGGGGGATTTTGGGGCAATTTGAGGGAATTTTGGGCAAATTTAAGGGGGATTTTGGGGAATTTTGGGGGATTTTGGGGAATTTTTGGGGGATTTTGGTGATTTTGGGGATTTTTTGGAGAAATTTTGGGGGATTTTTGGGGATTTTTTGGGAATTTGGGGCAATTTTGGGGGGATTTTTGGGGAATTTTGGGGCATTTTTTGGGGAATTTTGGGGGAATTTTTGGTGGATTATTTGGGATTTTTTGGGGATTTTTTTGGAATTTTTTGGATTTTTTGGGGGCATTATTTGGGATTTTTTTGGGGATTTTGGGGCAATTTTTGGGAATTTTTGGGGAAATTTAGGGGGGATTTTTGGGGGATTATTTGGGATTTTTTGGGATTTTTTTTGGGGGATTTTTTTGGGGATTTTTTTTGGAATTTTTTGGGGGGCGTTATTTGGGATTTTTTGGGGGCGTTATTTGGGATTTTTTGGGAATTTTGGGCAAATTTAAGGGGGATTTTTTGGGATTTTTTGTGAATTTTGGGGCGATTTTTGGGGAAATTTAGGGGGGATTATTGGGATTTTTGGGGACTTTGGGGCAATTTTTGGGGAAATTTAGGCGGGTTATTTGGGATTTTTTGGGGATTATTTGGGATTTTGGGGGATTTTTTTGGGATTTTTTTGGAATTTTTTGGAGATTTTTTTGGATTTAGGGGAATTTTTTGGGGGCATTATTTGGGATTTTTTGGGGAATTTTGGGGCGATTTTTGCGGAAATTTAGGGGGGATTTTGGGGATTTTTTGGGATTATTTGGGATTTTTTTGGGGGCATTATCTGGGATTTTTTGGGAAATTTTGGGGGATTTTGGGGCAATTTGAGGGGATTTTAAGGGGATATTTGGGGGGATTTTTGGGGATTTTTTGGAATTTTGGGGCGATTTTTGGGGAAATTTAGGGGAGATTTTTGGGGGGGAATTTTGGGGATTTGGAGGGATTTTTTTGGGATTTTTTTCTTGAAATTTATTGGGATTTATGGGGGATTTTTTTTGGAATTTTTTGGATTTTTGAGGGGGCGATTTTTGGGGAAATTTAGGGGGGATTATTTGGGATTTTTGGGGGATTATTTTTGATTTTTGGGGGATTGTTTTGGAATTTTTTGGATTTTTTGGATTTTTTTTGAGGGCATTATTTGGGAGTTTTGGGTGAATTTTGGGGCAATTTGAGGGGATTTTAAGGGGATTTTTTGGGGAATTTTTTGGGAAATTTAAGGGGTTTTTTTGTGGGATTTTTATGGCAATTTTGGGCATTTTGGCCTAATGAAGGACAGTTCATTAGTGCTAATTAATTAATTACTGGTGTTAATTATGGCAGGGCTGGGGGCTGTGTCCTTATGCCACCTTTTGGGGAGGGTTTTGGGGGGGATTTTTGGGTTTTTTTAGGGGATTTTTTGTGGGATTTTTATGGCAATTTTGGGATTTTGAGTTAATTAAGGACAGTTCATTAGTGGTAATTAATTAATTACTGGTGTTAATTACAGCAGGCTGGGGGCTGTGTCCTTATGCCACCTTTTGGGGAGGATTTTGGGATTTTTTGGGGATTTTTTGTGGGATTTTTTATGGCGATTTTGGGAACTTGGGGCTAATGAAGGAGAGCTCATTAGTACTAATTAATGAGTGGTGTTAATTATGGCAGGCTGGGGGCTGTGTCCTTATGCCACCATTTGGGGGGGGATTTTGGGTTTTTTAGGGGATTTTTTATGGATTTTTCTGGTAATTTTGGGAATTTGGGGCTAATTAAGGAGAGCTCATTAGTATTAATTAATTAATTGGGGTTAATTATGGCAGGCTGGGGGCTGTGTCCTTATGCCACCTTTGGGGGGGATTTTGGGGTTTTTTAGGGGATTTTTTATGGGATTTTTATGGCGATTTTGGGAATTTGGAGCTAATTAAGGACAGTTCATTAGTGGTAATTAATTAATTGTGTTAATTATGGCAGGCTGGGGGTGTGCACGCCCCTGTCCACCAATGCCGTGTCCCAGGATCCTGCTGCAGGTGGGGCAGAAACTTCCCAAAAAATGCCCAAAAATTGCCCAAAACATGGCCAAAAATTGCCCAAAACATGGCCAAAAAATTGCCCAAACAATGGCCAAAAAATTGCCAAAAATTGCCCAAACAATGCCCAAAAAATGGCCAAAAAATGGCCAAAAAATGGCCAAAAATTGCCCAAACAATGCCCAAAAAATGGCCAAAAATTGCCCAAACAATGCCCAAAAATGCCCAAACAATGCCCAAACAATGGCCAAAAATTGTCCAAAAATTGCCCCAAAATTGCCCAAAAATTGCCCCGAAAATTGCCCAAAACAATGCCAAAAAATGGCCAAAAAAATGGCCAAAAATTGCCCAAAAACCACCCAAACAATGCCCAAAAAAATGGCCATAAAATTGCCCAAACAATGCCCAAAAACGCCCAAACAATGCCCAAAAAATGGCCAAACAATGGCCAAAAATTGCCCAAACAATGCCAAACAATGCCAAAAAAATGGCCAAAAAAATGGCCCAAACAATGCCCAAAAAATGGCCAAAAAATGGCCAAAAATTGCCCAAAAAATGGCCAAAAATTGCCCAAAACATGGCCCAAACAATGCCCAAAAAATGGCCAAAAATTGCCCAAAAAATGGCCAAAAAATGGCCAAAAATTGCCCAAAAAATGGCCAAAAATTGCCCAAACAATGCCCAAAAAATGCCCAAAAAATGGCCAAAAATGGCCAAAAAAGGCCAAAAAATGGCCAAAAAATGGCCAAAAATTGCCCAAACAATGCCCAAAAAATGGCCAAAAATTGCCCAAACAATGCCCAAAAAATGGCCAAAAAATGGCCAAAAATTGCCCAAACAATGCCCAAAAAATGGCCAAAAAATGGCCAAAAATTGCCCAAAAATTGCCAAAAAAAATGGCCAAAAATGGCCAAAAATTGCCCAAACAATGCCCAAAAAATGGCCAAAAAATGGCCAAAAATTGCCCAAAAAATGGCCAAAAATGCCCAAAAATGGCCAAAAATGGCCAAAATTTGCCCAAAAATGGCCAAAAAATTGCCCAAAATTGTCCAAAAATTGCCCCAAAAATTGCCCAAACAATGCCCAAAAAATGGCCAAATATTGCCCAAAAATTGCCCCAAAAATGCAAAAAATCCCCAAAATTTCCTCAAAAATGCAAAAAACATCCCCAGAAATTCCCCAAAAATTGCCTCAAAATTCACGAAAAAATTTCCCCCAAAACTGCCCAGAAATGACCCAAAAATTTCCCAAAATTGCCCAAAAAATGCCCCAAAAATTCCCCAAAATTCCCCAACACTGTCCTGGTGTGTCCAAAGCTGTCCCCAGTGTCCCCAAAATGTCCTCAATGTCCCCAATCCCTTTAATGTCCCAGTGTCCTCAATATCCCCAATGTCCCCCATTGTCCCCAATGTCCCCACTCCCATTAATGTCCCCCATTGTCCCCAATGTCCCCAATCCTATTAATGTCCCAGTGTCCCCAATGTCCCCCAATGTCCCCCATTGTCCCCAATGTCCCCAATCCCATTAATGTCCCAATGCCCCCAATGTCCCCCAATGTCCCCAATGTCCCCCAATGTCCCCAATCCCATTAATGTCCCACTGTCCTCAATGTCCCCAATCCCCTCAATGTCCCATCAATGTCCCCTCAATGTCCCCAATGTCCCCCCCCCAATCCCCGCATTGTCCCCACTGTCCTCAATGCCCTCAATGTCCCCATTGATGTCCCAATGTCCCCAATGTCTCCAACCCCCCTCAATGTCCCCAATCCCCCTCAATGTCCCCAATGTCCCCAATGTCCCCAATCCATTAATGTCCCAGCGCCCTCAATGCCCCCAATGTCCCAGTGTCCCCATTCCCCCCAATGTCCCAATGTCCCCATTCCCCCAATGCCCCCACCGTCCCAATGTCCTCTCAATGTCCCCAATGTCCCCAATCCGCCCAATTCCCTCAATGTCCCCCAATATCCCCCAGTCCCCCAGTGTCCCCAATGTCCCCAATGTCCCCCCAAATCCCTCCAATGTCCCCAATGTCCTCAATGCCTCCAATGTCCCCAATCCCCTCAATACCCCCAATGTCCCAGCGTCCCAATCCCCCAAGGTCCCCAAGGTCCCCAATGTCCCCAATCCCCCAGTGTCCCCAATCCCCCTCAATGTCCCCCCAATGTCCCCCAATGTCCCCTCAATGTCCCCACTGTCCCCAATGTCTCCAACCCCCCCAGTCTCCCCAATCCTCTCAATGTCCCCAGCGTCCCCAATGTCCCCACTGTCCCGTCAATGTCCCCCCAATCCCCTCAATGTCTTCAATGTCCCCAATGTCCCCAGCAGCCCCAATGTCCCCAATGTCTCCAATCCCATTAATGTCTCAATGTCCCCAATGTCTCCAACCCCCCCGATGTCCCCGATGTCCCCTTGATGTCCCCGATGTCCCCAATCCCCTCAATGTCCCCAATGTCTCCAAACTCCCCTCAATGTCCTCTCAATGTCCCCCCAATGTCCCCAATCCCCTCAATGTCCCCCCAATGTCCCCAATGTCCCTTCAATGTCCCCAATTCCCCCAATCCCATCAATGTCCCCAGTGTCCCCCCAATGTCCCCCCAATGTCCCCTCAATGTCCCCAATCCCATTAATGTCCCAGTGTCCCCAGTCCCCCAAATCCCCTCAATGTCCCCATTGTCCCGTCAATGTCCCCCCAATCCCCTCAATGTCTTCAGTGTCCCCAATTCCCACATTGTGCCCAGCAGCCCCAATGTCCCCAATGTCCCCAATGTCCCCAATGTCCCCAATGTCTCCAACCCCCCCCAATGTCCCCAATGTCCCCAATCCCATTAATGTCCCAATGTCCCCAATGCCCCCAATGTCCCCAATCCCCCTCATTGTCCCCAATGTCCTCTCAATGTCCCCCCAATGTCCCCCAATGTCTCCAACCCCCCCTCAATGTCCTCTCAATGTCCCCACAATGTCCCCAATGTCCCCTCAAAGTCCCCCCAATGTCCTCAATGTATCCTCAATGTCCCCAATGTCTCCAACCCCCCCAATGTCCCCTCAATGTCCCCTCAATGTCCCCAATCCCCCTCAATGTCCCCAATGTCCCCAATCCCCCCCAATGTCCCCAATGTCCCCTCAATGTCCGCAATGCCCCCCATTCCCCCCAGTGTCCCCTCAATGTCCCCCCAATCCCCACAATGTCCTCAATGTCCCCTCAATGTCCCCAATGTCCCCAATGTCCCCAATCCCCCTCAATGTCCCCCCCATCCCCTCAATGTCCCCAATGTCCTCAATCCCCCTCAATGTCCCCAATGTCCCCAGCGCCCTCAATGCCCCCAACCCCCTCAATGTCCCCAATGTCCCCAATGTCCCCAATGTCTCAAACCCCCTCACTGTCCCTGCTGTGTCCCCAGGTGCCATCCCCGGTGTCCCCTGAGGTCCGTGCCCGCCTGGCCCGCGCTCTGCGGGACCCGGTGACAGAGCAGCTGTACCCGGAGCCCCTGGGCACCTTCGATGTCCCCGCGGCGCCCGTCCCTGTCACCACCATCGACGTCCTGGGCCGGGGACAGAGAGCCCTGAGGGAGGCAGACACTGAGCTGGGTGGGGACAATGTGGACATTGGGGACATTAATGGGGACATTGGGGACATTGGGGACACTGGGGACAGAGAGCCCTGAGGGAGGCGGACGCCGAGCTGGGTGGGGACAATGGGGACATTAATGGGGACATTAATGGGGACATTGGGGGATTGGGGACAGAGAGCCCTGAGGGAGGCGGACACTGAGCTGGGTGGGGACATTGGGGACATTGGGGACACTGGGGACATCACAGGGGACAGAGAGCCCTGAGGGAGGCGGACACGGAGCTGGGTGGGGACATTGGGGACATTAATGGGGACACTGGGGACACTGGGGACATTAATGGGGACATTAATGGGGACATTAATGGGGACATTAATGGGGACAGAGAGCCCTGAGGGAGGCGGACGCCGAGCTGGGTGGGGACATTGGGGACATTGGGGACATTAATGGGGACTGTGGGGACATTGGGGACATTGGGGACATCACAGGGGACAGAGAGCCCTGAGGGAGGCGGACACCGAGCTGGGTGAGGGACACTGGGGACATTGGGGACATTAATGGGGACATTAAAGGGGACAGAGAGCCCTGAGGGAGGCGGACACTGAGCTGGGTGGGGACAATGGGGACATTAATGGGGACATTGGGGGATTTGGGGGTGTTTGGGGACACTGGGGACATTAATGGGGACAGAGAGCCCTGAGGGAGGCGGACGCTGAGCTGGGTGAGGGACATTGGGGACATTGGGGACACTGGGGACATTGAGGGGATTGGGGACACTGGGGGGATTGGGGACGTTGGGGACATTAATGGGGACATGGGGGACATTAATGGGGACATTAATGGGGACATTGGGGGATTGGGGACGTTGGGGACATTAACGGGGACAGTGGGGACACATTGGGGACATTGAGGGGATTGGGGACATTAATGGAGACAGCAATGTGGGGGCATTGGCGGGGTTGAGGACAATGGGGACACTGGGGACATTATTGGGGACATTGGGGACATTTGGGGACAGAGAGCCCTGAGGGACATTGGGGGACATTGGAGACACCTTGGGGACATTAATGGGGACAGTGTGGGCGTTGGGGACATTGGGGGACATTGGGGACACTTTGAGGACATTGCAGGGATCGCGGGGTTGGGGACACCAGAGGGATTGGGGACACTGAGGACCTTGTGGGGACATTGGGGACATTGGGAATTTTTGGGGGATTTTTTTTTTTTGCATTTTTTGGGGATTTTGGAGGAATTTTTTGGGATTTTTTTGGGGAATTTATTTTGGGAATTTTTGGGGGAAATTTTTTTTTTGGGCAATTTTTTGGAATTTTAAAAAAAATTCTTGAGGGACTTTTTTGTGGATTTCTTTGGGATTGTTTGGGAATTTTTAAAAAATTTTCTGGGGAATTTTTGTGGGATTTTTAAAAAATTTTTGGGGATTTTTGGGGGGAATTTTTAGGGAATTTTTGGGGATTTTTTTGGGGAATAGTTTGAGGATTTTTTTTTTAAGTTTTGGGGATTTTGAGGGAAATTTTAATGAATTTTTGGGGATTTTTTTTTATTTTTTAGGAATTTTTGGGTGAATTTCTTTGGGAATTTTTTGTGGAATTTTTTTTTTTTGGAATTTTTCTGTGAATTACTTTGGGAATTTTTGTGGAATTTTTTTTGTAATTTTTTGGTAATTTTTTTGTGAATTTCTTTGGGAATTTTTTGTGGAATTTTTCTGTATTTTTTTTAATTTTTCAGTGAATTTCTTTGGGAATTTTTTGTGGAATTTTTTTGTATTTTTTTTTTAATTTTTCGGTGAATTTCTTTGGGAATTTTTGTGGAATTTTTTTTGTAATTTTTTGGGGATTTTTTGGTGAATTTCTTTGGGAATTTTTTGTGGATTTTTTTTGTAATTTTTTGGGAATTTTTTTGTGAATTTCTTAGGGAATTTTTAGAGAATTTTTTGTAAATTTTTAGGAATTTTTTGGTGAATTTATTTTGGATTTTTTTGTGGAATTTTTTTGTAATTTTTTGGGATTTTTTTTTTTTGTGAATTTCTTTGGGAATTTTTTGTGGAATTTTTTGGGATTTTTTAAAAAATTTCTTTGGGAATTTTTTTGGATTTTTTTTGTAATTTTTTGAAAATTTTTGGGTGAAATTTTTTTGAGAATTATTTTTTTTTTGGGGGGGAGAATTTTTTTGAATTTTGTGGGAATTTCTGGTAATTTTGGGGGCAATTTTTGGGAATTTTTAATTATTTAAGGGGGCGATTTTTTGGGGAATTTTGGGGCAATTTTTTTGGGAATTTTTGGGAACTTTTGGGAACTTTTTGTGATTATTTTTTCCCTGTCCAGGCCTGGCCTTTGACTCGTGGGACCTGGAGTTCTACACTCAGCTCTTCCAGAAGGCCGGGAGGAACCCGACCTCCGTGGAGCTCTTTGACCTGGCCCAGAGCAACAGGTGAGGCCAAAAACCCCCAAAAAACCACAGAAAAACACCAAAATCCTGCAAAATCCCAGTGAAATTCTGCAAAAATCCCATAAAAATCCCATAAAAATCCGAGAAAATCCCAGAAATTCCCGACCTCATTGGAGCTCTTTGAGCTGGCCCAGAGCAACGGGTGAGGCCAAAAACCCCCAAAAATCCCAGAAAAACACCAAAATCCTGGAAAAACACCAAAATCCTACAAAATCCCAGTGAATTCCTGCAAAAATCCCACAAAAATCCCACAAAAATCCCACAAAAATCCCTCAAAAATCCCATAAAAATCCCATTAAAATCCTGGAAATTCCCAACCTCCGTGGAGCTCTTTGAACTGGCCCAGAGCAACAGGTGAGGCCAAAAATACCCAAAAAACACAGAAAAACACCAAAAAACCACAAAAAAACCCCACCAAAATCCTGGAAAAACACCAAAATCCCACAAAATCCCAGTGAAATTCTGCAAAAATCCCATAAAAATCCCACAAAAATCCCACAAAAATCCCACAAAAATCCCATAAAAATCTGAGAAAATCCTGGAAATTCCCGACCTCTGTGGAGCTCTTTGAGCTGGCCCAGAGCAACAGGTGAGGCCAAAAATGCCCAAAAAACCCCGAAAAATACCAAAAAATCCTGGAAAAACACCAAAATCCTGCAAAATCCCAGTGAATTCCTGCAAAAATCCCACAAAAATCCCACAAAAATCCGAGAAAATTCCGGAAATTCCCAACCTGTGTGGAGCTCTTTCATCTGGCCCAGAGCAACAGGTGAGGGCAAAAACGCCCAAAAACCACAGAAAAACACCAAAATCCTGGAAAAACACCAAAATCCTACAAAATCCCAGGGAATTCCTGCAAAAATCCCACAAAAATCCCACAAAAATCCCACAAAAATCCGAGAAAATTCCAGAAATTCCCGACCTCATTGGAGCTCTTTGACCTGGCCCAAAGCAACAGGTGAGGCCAAAAATACCCAAAAACCACAGAAAAATACCCAAAAACCACAGAAAAACACCCAAATCCTGCAAAATCCCAGTGAATTCCTGCAAAAATCCCACAAAAATCCCACAAAAATCCCACAAAAATCCCATAAAAATCCTGGAAATTCCCGACCTCATTGGAGCTCTTTGAGCTGGCCCAAAGCAACAGGTGAGGCCAAAAATACCCAAAAAACCACAGAAAAATACCAAAAAATCCCAGAAAAACACCAAAATCCTGCAAAATCCCAGTGAATTCCTGCAAAAATCCCACAAAAATCCCACAAAAATCCCATAAAAATCCGAGAAAATTCCAGAAATTCCCGACCTCATTGGAGCTCTTGGAGCTGGCCCAGAGCAACAGGTGAGGCCAAAAATACCCAAAAACCACAGAAAACACCAAAATCCTCCAAAATCCCAGGGAATTCCTGCAAAAATCCCACAAAAATCCCACAAAAATCCCACAAAAATTCCATAAAAATCTGAGAAAATTCCAGAAATTCCCGACCTCATTGGAGCTCTTTGACCTGGCCCAGAGCAACGGGTGAGGCCAAAAATCCCCAAAAACCACAGAAAAACACCCAAAACCCCCAGAAAAACACCAAAATCCCCAAATCCTGCAAAATCCTACATAATTCTGGAAAAATTCCAGGGAAATCCCACAAAAATCCCACTGAACTATCACAAAATTCCTTAAAATTCTCCAAAATTCCACTGAAAACCTACAGAAATCCCATAAAAATCCCCCAAAACCCCCCCAAAATCCCTAAATCCCTACAAAATCCCCCCAAAATTCCTGAAATAATTCAGAAAAAGTCTCCAAAAATTCCTCCCAAATTCCCCCCCAAAAAAAATCCCAAAAAATTAAAAAAAAAAGTGAAAAAAAACCCCCAAAATTCCCAAACTTCTTGTACCTGTGATGACGTCATACCCATGATGATGTCATATATATGATGACGTCATAGCTCTCTCCCCATAGCGAGCACAGCCACCATTGGTTCTTCCGCGGTCACGTGACCCTGGAGGGCTCTGCTGTGCCCGGGTCTCTGTGATGATGTCACACTGATGACATCACACAGATGATGACGTCATCCCTGGCTCTCTCCCCATAGCGAGCACAGCCCCCATTGGTTCTTCCGTGGTCACGTGACCCTGGAGGGCTCCCCTGTGCCCAGGTCTCTGTGATGACGTCACAATGATGTCACACAGATGACATCATCCCTGTCCCCATAGCAATCACAGCCGCCATTGGTTCTTCCATGGTCACGTGACCCTGGACGGCTCCCCTATGGCCCAATCTCTGTGATGACGTCACATTGATGACATCACACTGATGATGACATCATCCCTGTCTCCCCATAGCGAGCACAGCCGCCATTGGTTCTTCTGCAGTCACGTGACCCTGGCTGGCTCCCTTGTGCCCGGGTCTCTGTGATGATGTCACACTGATGACGTCACACAGATGATGACGTCATGGCTCTCTCCCCCCAGTGAGCACAGCCGCCATTGGTTCTTCCGCGGTCACGTGACCCTGGAGGGCTCTGCTGTGCCCGTGTCTCTGTGATGACGTCATACTGATGACATCACACATGTGATGATGTCACACTGATGACATCATCCCTGTCTCCCCCCAGCGAGCACAGCCGCCATTGGTTCTTCCGCGGTCACGTGACCCTGGGTGGTTCCCCTTTGGCCCAATCTTTGTGATGATGTCACACTGATGATGTCACACTGATGACGTCACAACCATGATGATGTCACATCAATGACATCATCCCTGTCTCCCTATCGAGCACAGCCGCCATTGGTTCTTCTGTGGTCACATGACCCTGGCTGGCTCCCCTGTGGCCGGGTCTCTGTGATGACGTCACATTGATGACGTAATACTGATGACATCACACTGATGACGTCATGGCTCTCTCTCCCCATAGTGAGCACAGCCGCCATTGGTTCTTCCGCGGTCACGTGACCCTGGACGGCTCCCCCGTGGCCCAGACCCTGTTCCGCTCCCTCATGGACACCCAGAGCTCCTCCCACCCCAACAACGTCATCAAATTCTGTGACAACAGCAGGTGGGGGGACAGGGGGGGACATGGGGGACATGGGGGGACATGGGGACAGCTGGGGACAGCCGGGGACAGCTTGGGACACACCTGGGACACACCTGGGGACACCTGGGACACACCTGGGGACTCCTGGGGACACCTGGGACACACCGGGACACACTGGGACACACCTGGGGACACCTGGGACACACCTGAGATAATTGGGGACACATGGGGACACCTGGGGGGACACCTGGAGGGACATGGGGACACAGCTGGGATACACCTGGGGACACACCCGGGGACACACCTGGGGACACCTGGGACACACCTGGGACACACCTGGGGACACCTGGGGACAGCTGGGGACACCTGGGACACACCTGGGGACATTGGGGACACACCTGGGGACACCTGGCACACCTGGGGGGACACAGGGACACACCTGGGACACACCTGGGGACACACCTGGGGACACACCTGGGATAACTGGGGACACCTGGGGGGACACCTGGGACACACCTGGGACACACCTGGGGACACCTGGGGACACCTGGGACACACCTGGGACACACCTGGGACACACCCGGGGACACACCTGGGACACACCTGGGACACACCTGGGACACACCTGGGGAGGTGTCGGGGGCGGGGACACCCAGCGTGACCTTTGCCCCCAGCGCCATCCGCGGCGTCCCCGTGGCCGCGCTGTGGCCGCAGGACCCGGCCGGGCCCGGCCCCTACGAGAGGAGGACGAGCGTGCGTCACGTGACCTTCACGGCGGAGACACACAACTTCCCCACGGGTCAGCCGGGGTCAGGGGTCAGGGGTCAGGCTGGGGGCAGGGGGAGTGGCCAGTGGGCAGTGGGAGTGGTCAGTGGTCAGTGGGAGTGGTCAATGGTCAGTGGTCAGTGGGAATGGTCAGTGGTCAGTGGTCAATGGGAATGGTCAATGGGAGTGGTCAATGGGAACGGTCAATGGTCAATGGGAGTGGTCAGTGGTCAGTGGTCAATGGTCAGTGGTCAATGGTCAATGGTCAGTGGTCAGTGGTCAATGGTCAGTGGTCAATGGTCAGTGGTCAGTGGTCAATGGTCAGTGGTCAATGGTCAATGGTCAATGGTCACTCTGGTCAATGGTCAATGGTCAGTGGTCAATGGTCAGTGGTCAGTGGTCAATGGTCAGTGGTCAATGGTCAGTGGTCAGTGGTCAATGGTCAATGGTCAGTGGTCAATGGTCAATGGTCAATGGTCAATGGTCAGTGGTCAATGGTCAGTGGTCAGTGGTCAATGGTCAATGGTCAATGGTCAATGGTCAATGGTCAGTGGTCAGTGGTCAATGGTCAATGGTCAATGGTCAGTGGTCAGTGGTCAATGGTCAATGGTCAGTGGTCAATGGTCAGTGGTCAGTGGTCAATGGTCAATGGTCAATGGTCAGTGGTCAGTGGTCAATGGTCAATGGTCAATGGTCAGTGGTCAATGGTCAGTGGTCAGTGGTCAATGGTCAGTGGTCAATGGTCAGTGGTCAGTGGTCAATGGTCAATGGTCAATGGTCAATGGTCAATGGTCAGTGGTCAGTGGTCAGTGGTCAATGGTCAATGGTCAATGGTCAGTGGTCAATGGTCAGTGGTCAATGGTCAATGGTCAATGGTCAGTGGTCAATGGTCAATGGTCAATGGTCAATGGTCAGTGGTCAATGGTCAATGGTCAATGGTCAATGGTCAGTGGTCAATGGTCAATGGTCAATGGTCAGTGGTCAATGGTCAATGGTCAGTGGTCAATGGTCAATGGTCAATGGTCAATGGTCAATGGTCAATGGTCAGTGGTCAATGGTCAGTGGTCAATGGTCAATGGTCAGTGGTCAATGGTCAATGGTCAGTGGTCAATGGTCAATAGTCAGTGGTCAGTGGTCAATGGTCAATGGTCAGTGGTCAATGGTCAGTGGTCAATGGTCAGTGGTCAGTGGTCAGTGGTCAGTGGTCAATGGTCAGTGGTCAGTGGTCAATGGTCAATGGTCAATGGTCAGTGGTCAATGGTCAGTGGTCAGTGGTCAGTGGTCAGTGGTCAATGGTCAATGGTCAGTGGTCAGTGGTCAGTGGTCAGTGGTCAATGGTCAGTGGTCAGTGGTCAGTGGTCAGTGGTCAATGGTCAATGGTCAATGGTCAGTGGTCAGTGGTCAGTGGTCAGTGGTCAGTGGTCAATGGTCAGTGGTCAGTGGTCAATGGTCACTCTGGTCAATGGTCAATGGTCAGTGGTCACTCTGGTCAATGGTCAATGGTCAATGGTCAATGGTCAATGGTCAATGGTCAGTGGTCAGTGGTCAATGGTCAGTGGTCAATGGTCAATGGTCACTCTGGTCAATGGTCAATGGTCAATGGTCAATGGTCAATGGTCAGTGGTCAGTGGTCAGTGGTCAATGGTCAATGGTCAGTGGTCAGTGGTCAGTGGTCAGTGGTCAATGGTCAATGGTCAGTGGTCAATGGTCAATGGTCAGTGGTCAGTGGTCAATGGTCAATGGTCAATGGTCAATGGTCAGTGGTCAATGGTCAGTGGTCAGTGGTCAATGGTCAATGGTCAATGGTCAATGGTCAGTGGTCAATGGTCAGTGGGAGTGGTCAATGGTCAGTGGGAGTGGTCAGTGGTCAGTGGGAGTGGTCAGTGGTCAGTGGTCAATGGTCAGTGGTCAGTGGTCACTCTGGTCAATGGTCAGTGGTCAATGGTCAATGGTCAATGGTCAGTGGTCAGTGGTCAATGGTCAGTGGTCAATGGTCAGTGGTCAATGGTCAATGGTCAGTGGTCAGTGGTCAATGGTCAATGGTCAATGGTCAATGGTCAGTGGTCAATGGTCAATGGTCAGTGGTCAATGGTCAGTGGTCAATGGTCAGTGGTCAGTGGTCAATGGTCAGTGGTCAATGGTCAGTGGTCAGTGGTCAATGGTCAGTGGTCAGTGGTCAGTGGGAGTAGTCAATGGTCAGTGGTCAATGGTCAGTGGTCAGTGGTCAATGGTCAATGGTCAGTGGTCAATGGTCAGTGGTCAGTGGTCAATGGTCAGTGGTCATTGGTCAGTGGTCAATGGTCAATGGTCAGTGGTCAGTGGTCAATGGTCAGTGGTCAATGGTCAGTGGTCAGTGGTCAATGGTCAGTGGTCATTGGTCAGTGGTCAATGGTCAATGGTCCGTGGTCAGTGGTCATTGGTCAGTGGTCAATGGTCAATGGTCAGTGGTCAGTGGTCAATGGTCAGTGGTCAATGGTCAGTGGTCAGTGGTCAATGGTCAGTGGTCAGTGGTCAGTGGTCAGTGGTCAATGGTCAGTGGTCAGTGGTCAGTGGTCAATGGTCAATGGTCAGTGGTCAGTGGTCAGTGGTCAGTGGTCAATGGTCAGTGGTCAGTGGTCAATGGTCAATGGTCAATGGTCAATGGTCAGTGGTCAATGGTCAATGGTCAGTGGTCAATGGTCAGTGGTCAATGGTCAATGGTCAGAGGTCAATGGTCAATGGTCAGTGGTCAGTGGTCAGTGGTCAATGGTCAATGGTCAGTGGTCAATGGTCAATGGTCAGTGGTCAATGGTCAATGGTCAATGGTCAGTGGTCAGTGGTCACTCTGGTCAATGGTCAGTGGTCAATGGTCAGTGGTCAATGGTCAATGGTCAATGGTCAGTGGTCAATGGTCAATGGTCAATGGTCAGTGGGAGTGGTCAATGGTCAGTGGTCAATGGTCAGTGGTCAATGGTCAATGGTCAGTGGTCAATGGTCAATGGTCAGTGGTCAATGGTCAATGGTCAATGGTCAATGGTCAATGGTCAATGGTCAGTGGTCAATGGTCAGTGGTCAATGGTCAGTGGTCAATGGTCACTCTGGTCAATGGTCAATGGTCAGTGGTCAATGGTCATTGGTCAGTGGTCAATGGTCAATGGTCAATGGTCAGTGGTCAATGGTCAGTGGTCAATGGTCAATGGTCAATGGTCAATGGTCAGTGGTCAATGGTCAATGGTCATTGGGTCACTCAGGGGTCACTCTGGGTCACTCAGGGGTCACTCCGGGGTCACTCAGGGGTCACTCAGGGGTCAGGGGTCAAGCCGAGTGGGCGTGGCCTGGGTGTCTCACCTGTGGTTTTTGGTGTATTTTTGGTGTATTTCCGTGGTTTTTTATGGTGTATTTTGCTGTATTTTTGGTGTATTTTGCTCTATTTTGCTCTATTTTGCTCTATTTTTCTGTATTTTTCTGGTTTTTTACCATTTTTCCCTGTATTTCCCTGTATTTCCCTGTATTTCCCTGTATTTCCCTGTATTTTCCTGTATTTTACCATTTTTTTCTGTATTTCCCTGTATTTTCCTGTATTTTCCTGTATTTTCCTGTATTTCCCTGTATTTTTCCTGTATTTTACCATTTTTCCTGTATTTTCCTGTATTTCACCATTTTCTCACTATTTCCCTGTATTTCCCTGTATTTCACCATTTTTTCTGTATTTCCCTGTATTTCCCTGTATTTCCCTGTATTTCCCTGTATTTTCCTGTATTTCACCATTTTCTCACTATTTCCCTGTATTTTCCTGTATTTCCCTGTATCTCACCATTTTTTCAGTATTTCCCACTATTTCTCTGTATTTCCCTGTATTTTTCTGGTTTTTTGCCATTTTTTCTCTATTTCCCTGTATTTTCCTGTATTTTCCTGTATTTCACCGTTTTTTCACTATTTCCCTGTATTTCCCTGTATTTTCCTGTATTTTCCTGTATTTCACCATTTTTTCAGTATTTCCCTGTATTTCCCTGTATTTCCCTGTATTTCCCTGTATTTCCCTGTATTTTCCTGTATTTTCCTGTATTTTCCTGTATTTCCCTGTATTTCCCTGTATTTTCCTGTATTTTCCTGTATTTCCCTGTATTTCCCTGTATTTTCCTGTATTTCACCATTTTCTCACTATTTCCCTGTATTTCCCTGTATTTCCCTGTATTTCCCTGTATTTTCCTGTATTTCCCTGTATTTCCCTGTATTTCCCTGTATTTTCCTGTATTTCCCTGTATTTCCCTGTATTTTCCTGTATTTTGCTCTATTTTGCTCTATTTTTCTGGGTTTTTTTCCTCTATTTTCCTGGTTTTTTGCTCTATTTTCCTGCATTTTCCTGTATTTTACCATTTTTTCACTATTTCCCTGGATTTCCCTGTATTTTTCTGTATTTTCCTGTATTTCACCATTTTTTCAGTATTTCCCTGGATTTCCCTGTATTTTTCTGGTTTTTTTACCATTTTTCAGTATTTCCCTGTATTTCCCTGTATTTCCCTGTATTTCCCTGTATTTCCCTGTATTTCCCTGTATTTTCCTGTATTTCACCATTTTCCCTGTATTTCCCTGTATTTCCCTGTATTTCCCTGTATTTCCCTGTATTTTCCTGTATTTCACCATTTTTCCTGTATTTTCCTGTATTTCCCTGTATTTTGCTGTTTTTTTTACCGTTTTTTCCTGTATTTTCCTGTATTTCCCTGTATTTTTCTGTATTTTCCTGTATTTCACCATTTTTTTCAGTATTTCCCTGTATTTCCCTGTATTTTCCTGTATCTTTCTGTTTTTTCTGTATTTTCCTGTATTTTCCTGTATTTCCCTGTATTTTGCTCTATTTTGCTCTATTTTTCTGGTTTTTTTTTCCTCTATTTTGCTATATTTTGCTCTATTTTTCTGTATTTCCCTGTATTTTTGCTGTTTTTTTCTGGTTTTTTACCATTTTTCACTATTTCCCTGTATTTTCCTGTATGTTTTTGGCAGCCGTGGCCCCGTTCAGCGGCGCCACCACCGGCACCGGGGGCCGCATCCGGGACGTGCAGTGCACGGGGAGGGGGGCGCACGTCATCGCGGGCACGGCGGGCTACTGCTTCGGGAACCTGCTCATACCCGGTGAGAGACACCGAAAAACCCAAAAATGACCCAAAATTCGGGTTCAGCACCCCCAAAAACCCCAAAAACCACCCAGAAAACCCTAAAAACCCCAAAAACCCACCCAAAATCCCATCCTGAAAACCCCAAAATCCACCCCGGTGCTGCTTCGGGAACCTGCTCATACCAGGTGAGAGACTGAAAATAGCCCAAAAATTACCCAAAATTCGGGTTCAGCACCCCCAAAAACCCCAAAAACCACCCCCAAAAACCCTAAGAACCCCAAAAACCACCCCAGAAACCCCAGAAACCCACCCAAAAACCCATCCTGAAAACCCCGGTGCTGCTTCGGGAACCTGCTCATACCCGGTGAGAGACACAAAATAGCCCAAAAACCACCCAAAATTCGGGTTCAGCACCCCCAAAAACCCCAAAAACCACCCCAGGAACCCCAAAAACCACCCCAGAAACCCCTAAAAACCCCAAAAACTGCACCAAAAACCACCCCTAAAACCCCGGTGCTGCTTCGGGAACCTGCTCATACCCGGTGAGAGACACGGAAAAACCCAAAAATGACCCAAAATTTGGGATCAGCACCCCCAAAAACCCCAAAAACCCCAAAAACCACCCCAAAATCCCATCCTGAAAACCCCGGTGCTGCTTCGGGAACCTGCTCATACCGGGTGAGAGACACCGAAAAACCCAAAAATGACCCAAAATTCGGGTTCAGCACCCCCAAAAACCCCAAAAACCACCCCAGAAACCCCAAAAAACCCACCCAAAAACCCTAAAAACCACCCCAAAATCCCATCCTGAAAATCCCAGTGCTGCTTCGGGAACCTGCTCATACCGGGTGAGAGACACCGAAAAACCCAAAAACCACCCAAAATTCGGGTTCAGCACCCCCAAAAACCCCAAAAACCACCCCAGAAAACCCCAAAAACCCCAAAAACTGCCCCAAAAACCCATCCTGAAAACCCTGGTGCTGCTTCGGGAACCTGCTCATAGCGGGTGAGAGACACCGAAAAACCCAAAAATGACCCAAAATCTGGGTTCAGCACCCCCAAAAACCCCAAAAACCACCCCAGAAAAACCTAAAAACCCCAAAAACCACCCCAAAAACTGCCCCAAAACCATCAAAATGAAACCCCAGAAACCCCGGTACTGCTTCGGGAACCTGCTCATAGCGGGTGAGAGACACAAAATAGCCCAAAAATGACCCAAAATTCGGGATCAGCACCCCCAAAAACCCCAAAAACCACCCCAGAAACCCTAAAAACCCCAAAAACTGCCCCCAAAACCATCAAAATCACACCCAGAAACCCCAAAAACCCAGTACTGCTTCGGGAACCTGCTCATACCCGGTGAGAGACACCGAAAAACCCAAAAATGACCCAAAATTCGGGTTCAGCACCCCCAAAAACCCCAAAAACCACCCCCAAAAACCCCAAAACCCCAAAAAACTGCCCCAGAAACCATCCCAAAAACCCCGGTGCTGCTTCGGGACCCTGCTCATACCCGGTGAGAGACACAAAATAGCCCAAAAATGACCCAAAATTCGGGTTCAGCACCCCCAAAAACCCCAAAAACCACCCCAGAAACCCTAAAAACCCCAAAAACTGCCCCAAAAACCCATCCTGATAAACCCCGGTGCTGCTTCGGGAACCTGCTCATACCCGGTGAGAGACACAAAATAGCCCAAAAACCACCCAAAATTCGGGTTCAGCACCCCCAAAAACCCCAAAAACCACCCCAGGAACCCCAAAAACCACCCCAGAAAACCCCAAAAACTGCCCCAGAAAACCCCAAAAACCCCAAACAATCCATCCCAAAAACCACCCCAAAAACCCCCAAAACCACCAAAATCCTACCCAGAAACCCCTAAAAACCCCAAAACTGCCCCCAAAAACCTCAAAAACCACCCCAAAAACCCATCCTGAAAACCCCAAAAACCACCCCAAAAACCACCCCAAAAAACCCCAAAACCCACCCCAGAAACCACCAAAACCACCCTAAAAAACCCAAAAACCCATCCTGAAAACCCCAAAATCACCAAAATCCTACCCAGAAACTCCTAAAAACCCCAAAAAGCCACCCCAAAACCCCTAAAATCACCAAAAACCCACCCAGAAAACCCTAAAACCCACCCTGAAAACCCCCAAAACCACCCCAAAAACCCCTAAAACCACCAAAATCCTACCCAGAAACCCCAAAAACCACCCTAAAAACCCCAAAAACCCATCCTGAAAACCCCAAAAACCCATCCTGAAAACCCCAAAACCCCCAAAAACCACCCCAAAAACCACCCCAAAAACCCCTAAAACCACCAAAATCCTACCCAGAAACCCCTAAAAACCCCAAAAACTGTCCCCAAAACCCCCAAAAACCATCCCAAAAACCCCAAAAACCACCCAGAAAAATCCCAAAAACCACCCCAAAAAACACCTGGAAAACCCCAAAACCACCCCAAAAACCCATCCAGAAAACCCCAAAAACCACCCCAAAAACACCAAAATCCTACCCCAAAACCCCTAAAACCGCAAAAACTGCCCCCAAAAACCACCCCAAAAACCACCCCAAAAACCCCAAAAAACCCACCCCAAAACCCCCAAAAACCATCCCAAAAACCCACCCAGAAAAACCTAAAAACCCCAAAAACTGCCCCCAAAACCCTCAAAAATCACCCCAAAAATTCCCCAAAAATTTGGGAAAATTCCCCAAAAAATTCCCCAAAAATTCCCCCAAATTCTCCCCAAAATTGGTGAAAAATTCCCCCCAAATCCCCCTAAATTTGGGGTTTTATTCCCCATTTTTGGGCTTTTCTCGCCCATTTTTTGGGCTTTTTTTCCCATTTTTTTGAGTTTTTTTCCCATTTTTTCGCGTTTTCCTCTCCCGATTTTTGGGTTTTTTCCCCATTTTTTATATTTTGCCCAAATTTCTGGTTTTTGGCCTAATTTAGGCTACGAGCAGCCCTGGGAGGATCCCCTGGCCCCGTACCCCTCAAAAACCCCCAAAAACCCTTCAAACATTTGTGAAAAAATCCCCCAAAATTTCCCCAAAAATTTGTGAAAAAATCCCAAAAAAATCCCCCAAAAATTTGTGAAAAATCCTCAAAAAATTTGTGAAAAAATCCCCAAAAAATGCCCCAAAATCCATCGAAAATTCCCCAAAAATCCCCAAAAAATTTGCGAAAAATCCCAAAAAATTCCCCAAATTCTCCTGAAAAATTGGTGAAAAATCCCAAAAAATTCCCCCAAATTCCCCCAATTCTCCCCAAAATTTGGTGAAAAATTCCCCAAAAAATCCCCCAAAAATTTGTGAAAAATCCCCAAAAATTTCCCCAAAAATTTCCAAAAAATCCCCAAAAATTCCCCAAAAATTTGTGAAAATTCCCCCTAAATTTGGGCTTTTCTCGCTCATTTTTTGGGGCTTTTTTTCCCATTTTTTTGAGTTTTTTTCCCATTTTTTCGCATTTTCCTCTCCCGATTTTTGGGTTTTTTTCCCATTTTTTATATTTTTGCCCAAAATTTTGTTTTTTGGCCCCATTCAGGCTACGAGCAGCCCTGGGAGGATCCCCTGTCCCTGTACCCCCCCAAAAACCCCCCAAAAATCTGTGAAAAATTTGTGAAAAATCCCCCAAAATTGTGAAAAAATCCCAAAAATTTCCCCAAAAATTTCCAAAAAATCCCCAAAAATTCCCCAAAAATTTGTGAAAATTCCCCCTAAATTTGGGCTTTTCTCGCTCATTTTTTGGGCTCTTTTTCCCATTTTTTTGAGTTTTTTTCCCATTTTTTCGCGTTTTCCTCTCCCGATTTTTTTTATATTTTCCCATTTTTCATATTTTTGCCCAAATTTCTGTTTTTTCTCCCCAATTCAGGCTACGAGCAGCCCTGGGAGGATGCCCTGGCCCCGTACCCCCCAAAAACCCCCCAAAAATCCTTCAAAAAATTGTGAAAAATCCCCAAAAATTCCCTTTAAATCCTCCAAAATTTGTGGAAAAATTCCCAAAATATTTGTAAAAAATCCCCCAAAAATCCTTTAAAAATTTGTGGAAAATCCCCAAAAAATTCATTGAAAATTCCCCAAAAATCCCCCAAAAAATTGTGAAAAATCCCCCAAAAATGCCAAAATTTCCCTCCAAACACCTCAAAAATCACCCCAAAAAATCCCCAAAAATTTGTGAAAAATCCCCAAAAAATTCCCCAAAAATTTGCGAAAAATCCCCCAAAAATTGGTGAAAAATCCCCCTAAATTTGGGGTTTTATTCCCCATTTTTGGGGTTTTCTCGCTCATTTTTTGGGGGTTTTTTTTCCCATTTTTTTGAGTTTTTTTCCCATTTTTTCGCATTTTCCTCTCCCGATTTTTGGGGTTTTTTCCCATTTTTTATATTTTTGCCCAAAATTTTGTTTTTTGGCCCCGTTTAGGCTACGAGCAGCCCTGGGAGGATCCCCTGTCCCCGTACCCCCCAAAAACCCCCAAAAATCCTTCAAAAGTTGTGAAAAAATCCAAAAAAATTCTCCCCAAAAATTGATGAAAAATCCCAAAAAATCCCCCCAATATCCCCAAGAAATTTATCAAAAATTCCCCAAAAATCCCCAAAAATTTGTGAAAAATCCCCCAAAAATGCCCGAAATTTCTTCCCAAAACCCTCAAAAATCACCCCAAAAATTCTCCCAAAATTTGTGAAAAATCCCCAAAAATTGGTGAAAAATCCCAAAAAATTCCCCCAAATTCTCCCCAAAATTGGTGAAAAATTCCCCCAAATTCCCCCTAAATTTGGGGTTTTATTCCCCATTTTTGGGGTTTTCTTGCTCATTTTTTGGGTTTTTTTCCCGTTTTTTTTTGGGGTTTTTTCCCGTTTTTTTTGCGTTTTCCTCTCCAAATTTTTTATATTTTCCCAAATTCCTGGTTTTTCTCCCCAATTTAGGCTACGAGCAGCCCTGGGAGGATCCCCTGGCCCCGTACCCCCCAAAAACCCCCAAAAATCTGTGAAAAATCCTCAAAAATTTGCGAAAAAATCCCCAAAAAATTCCCCAAAAATCCCCCCAAAATTTATCAAAAATCCATCAAAAATTTGTGAAAAATCCAAAAAAATTCCCCCAAATTCTCCCCAAAAATTGATGAAAAATCCCCAGAATTCCCCTAAATTTGGGCTTTTCTCACCCATTTTTTGGGCTTTTCTCCCCATTTTTTCGCGTTTTCCTCTCCCGATTTTTGGGGTTTTTTCCCCAATTTTTGATTTTTTCCCAAATTCCTGGTTTTTGGCCCAATTCAGGCTACGAGCAGCCCTGGGAGGATGCCCTGGCCCCGTACCCCCCAAAAACCCCCAAAAATTTGTGAAAAATCCCCCAAAATTGTGAAAAAATCCCCAAAAAATCCCCCAAAATTTGTGAAAAAATCCCAAAAAAATC
>NW_027510029.1:0-53192 GCF_051311805.1 Agelaius phoeniceus
ATTTGGAGCAATCCAGCAAAGCTTGCAAATTTCTTGCTGGGCACCACCCTCTTGGTCAGGGCGAGTGGCCAGAAATGGAGGCCATTTTCCATGGGGAAAACGAAGTCATTGGCCCAGGCTCTGGGTGTCAGATGACTGGTGGCATCTGGGGCTCTAAGGACTTGCAGGGTCCTAGTTGCTGGCAGCTTTCGTTCTGGAAGGATCCAGCAGAGTTTGTAGATTCCTGGCTTGGCACTGCCCTGCCTGCCAGGCCAAGTGGCCACAAATGAAGGCCATTTTCCATGGGAAAAACGAAGTCCTTTCCCAGGGTCTCAGGAATATGTTCAAGGTGGCGTTTGAGGCTCTAAGTACTTCCAGGGCCCTAGTTGCTGGCAGCTTTTCTTTTGGAAAAATCCAGCAACGATTGCATCATTCTAGCTAGGCTCCCACTTTCTGCCAGGGTGAGTGGCTGCCAAGGGAGGCCATTTGCCATGGGAAAAAGAAGTCCTTTCCCCAGGGTCTGGGTGTCAGATGAAAGGTGGCCTTTGGGGTTCTGAGGACTTGTAGGGTAGTACTTACTGGCTAGAGTAGAGGAAATGGATTCTATTTGAATATCTGGTCCCACAGGTCCTGGTTGTCCTTGATGGGCTGCAGCTGTGAGCATTGAAGAGAACTGGGATAAAAGGGGGCGGCGTAGCCATTCAGGGAGAGCCTTGAAGGAGCCCTGAACTGGGAAAGAACAGCATGCAGAAGAAAGCGTCTGTGCTGTGAAGATCTGCAGCCATAAGAACACACCGAGGAGGTATGGACTTTAGCAATCTGAGAACAGCATGATGGGACTCTAGAGAAATAGAACAACAACAAGTGGTAGCTTTCGATTTGGAGCAATCCAGCAAAGCTTGCAAATTTCTTGCTGGGCACCACCCTCTTGGTCAGGGCGAGTGGCCAGAAATGGAGGCCAATTTTCCATGGGGAAAACAAAGTCATTGGCCCAGGCTCTGGGTGTCAGATGACTGGTGGCATCTGGGGCTGTAAGGACTTGCAGGGTCCTAGTTGCTGGCAGCTTTCGTTCTGGAAGGATCCAGCAGAGTTTGTAGATTCCTGGCTTGGCACTGCCCTGCCTGCCAGGCCAAGTGGCCACAAATGAAGGCCATTTCCCATGGGAAAAACGAAGTCCTTTCCCCAGGGTCTCAGGAATATGTTCAAGGTGGCGTTTGAGGCTCTAAGTACTTCCAGGGCCCTAGTTGCTGCCAGCTTTTCTTTTGGAAAAATCCAGCAACGATTGCATCATTCTAGCTAGGCTCCCACTTTCTGCCAGGGTGAGTGGCTGCCAAGGGAGGCCATTTGCCATGGGAAAAAGAAGTCCTTTCCCCAGGGTCTGGGTGTCAGATGAAAGGTGGCCTTTGGGGTTCTGAGGACTTGTAGGGTAGTACTTACTGGCTAGAGTAGAGGAAATGGATTCTATTTGAATATCTGTCTAGAGGCTTTGCCCCACAGGTCCTGGTTGTCCTTGATGGGCTGCAGCTGTGAGCATTGAAGAGAACTGGGATAAAAGGGGGCGGCTTAGCCATTCAGGGAGAGCCTTGAAGGAGCCCTGAACTGGGAAAGAACAGCATGCAGAAGAAAGCGTCTGTGCTGTGAAGATCTGCAGCCATAAGAACACACCGAGGAGGTATGGACTTTAGCAATCTGAGAACAGCATGATGGGACTCTAGAGAAATAGAACAACAACAAGTGGCAGCTTTAGATTTGGAGCAATCCAGCAAAGCTTGCAAATTTCTTGCTGGGCACCACCCTCTTGGTCAGGGCGAGTGGCCAGAAATGGAGGCCATTTTCCATGGGGAAAACGAAGTCATTGGCCCAGGCTCTGGGTGTCAGATGACTGGTGGCATCTGGGGCTGTAAGGACTTGCAGGGTCCTAGTTGCTGGCAGCTTTCGTTCTGGAAGGATCCAGCAGAGTTTGTAGATTCCTGGCTTGGCACTGCCCTGCCTGCCAGGCCAAGTGGCCACAAATGAAGGCCATTTTCCATGGGAAAAACGAAGTCCTTTCCCCAGGGTCTCAGGAATATGTTCAAGGTGGCGTTTGAGGCTCTAAGTACTTCCAGGGCCCTAGTTGCTGCCAGCTTTTCTTTTGGAAAAATCCAGCAACGATTGCATCATTCTAGCTAGGCTCCCCACTTTCTGCCAGGGTGAGTGGCTGCCAAGGGAGGCCATTTGCCATGGGAAAAAGAAGTCCTTTCCCCAGGGTCTGGGTGTCAGATGAAAGGTGGGCCTTTGGGGTTCTGAGGACTTGTAGGGTAGTACTTACTGGCTAGAGTAGAGGAAATGGATTCTATTTGAATATCTGTCTAGAGGCTTTGCCCCACAGGTCCTGGTTGTCCTTGATGGGCTGCAGCTGTGAGCATTGAAGAGAACTGGGATAAAAGGGGGCGGCTTAGCCATTCAGGGAGAGCCTTGAAGGAGCCCTGAACTGGGAAAGAACAGCATGCAGAAGAAAGCGTCTGTGCTGTGAAGATCTGCAGCCATAAGAACACACCGAGGAGGTATGGACTTTAGCAATCTGAGAACAGCATGATGGGACTCTAGAGAAATAGAACAACAACAAGTGGTAGCTTTAGATTTGGAGCAATCCAGCAAAGCTTGCAAATTTCTTGCTGGGCACCACCCTCTTGGTCAGGGCGAGTGGCCAGAAATGGAGGCCATTTTCCATGGGGAAAACGAAGTCATTGGCCCAGGCTCTGGGTGTCAGATGACTGGTGGCATCTGGGGCTGTAAGGACTTGCAGGGTCCTAGTTGCTGGCAGCTTTCGTTCTGGAAGGATCCAGCAGAGTTTGTAGATTCCTGGCTTGGCACTGCCCTGCCTGCCAGGCCAAGTGGCCACAAATGAAGGCCATTTCCCATGGGAAAAACGAAGTCCTTTCCCCAGGGTCTCAGGAATATGTTCAAGGTGGCGTTTGAGGCTCTAAGTACTTCCAGGGCCCTAGTTGCTGCCAGCTTTTCTTTTGGAAAAATCCAGCAACGATTGCATCATTCTAGCTAGGCTCCCACTTTCTGCCAGGGTGAGTGGCTGCCAAGGGAGGCCATTTGCCATGGGAAAAAGAAGTCCTTTCCCCAGGGTCTGGGTGTCAGATGAAAGGTGGCCTTTGGGGTTCTGAGGACTTGTAGGGTAGTACTTACTGGCTAGAGTAGAGGAAATGGATTCTATTTGAATATCTTGTCCCACAGGTCCTGGTTGTCCTTGATGGGCTGCAGCTGTGAGCATTGAAGAGAACTGGGATAAAAGGGGGCGGCGTAGCCATTCAGGGAGAGCCTTGAAGGAGCCCTGAACTGGGAAAGAACAGCATGCAGAAGAAAGCGTCTGTGCTGTGAAGATCTGCAGCATAAGAACACACCGAGGAGGTATGGACTTTAGCAATCTGAGAACAGCATGATGGGACTCTAGAGAAATAGAAGAACAACAAGTGGTAGCTTTAGATTTGGAGCAATCCAGCAAAGCTTGCAAATTTCTTGCTGGGCACCACCCTCTTGGTCAGGGCGAGTGGCCAGAAATGGAGGCCATTTTCCATGGGGAAAACGAAGTCATTGGCCCAGGCTCTGGGTGTCAGATGACTGGTGGCATCTGGGGCTCTAAGGACTTGCAGGGTCCTAGTTGCTGGCAGCTTTCGTTCTGGAAGGATCCAGCACAGTTTGTAGATTCCTGGCTTGGCACTGCCCTGCCTGCCAGGCCAAGTGGCCACAAATGAAGGCCATTTCCCATGGGAAAAACAAAGTCCTTTCCCCAGGGTCTCAGGAATATGTTCAAGGTGGCGTTTGAGGCTCTAAGTACTTCCAGGGCCCTAGTTGCTGCCAGCTTTTCTTTTGGAAAAATCCAGCAACGATTGCATCATTCTAGCTAGGCTCCCACTTTCTGCCAGGGTGAGTGGCTGCCAAGGGAGGCCATTTGCCATGGGAAAAAGAAGTCCTTTCCCCAGGGTCTGGGTGTCAGATGAAAGGTGGCCTTTGGGGTTCTGAGGACTTGTAGGGTAGTACTTACTGGCTAGAGTAGAGGAAATGGATTCTATTTGAATATCTGTCTAGAGGCTTTGCCCACAGGTCCTGGTTGTCCTTGATGGGCTGCAGCTGTGAGCATTGAAGAGAACTGGGATAAAAGGGGGCGCTTAGCCATTCAGGGAGAGCCTTGAAGGAGCCCTGAACTGGGAAAGAACAGCATGCAGAAGAAAGCGTCTGTGCTGTGAAGATCTGCAGCCATAAGAACACACCGAGGAGGTATGGACTTTAGCAATCTGAGAACAGCATGATGGGACTCTAGAGAAATAGAACAACAACAAGTGGCAGCTTTCGATTTGGAGCAATCCAGCAAAGCTTGCAAATTTCTTGCTGGGCACCACCCTCTTGGTCAGGGCGAGTGGCCAGAAATGGAGGCCATTTTCCATGGGGAAAACGAAGTCATTGGCCCAGGCTCTGGGTGTCAGATGACTGGTGGCATCTGGGGCTGTAAGGACTTGCAGGGTCCTAGTTGCTGGCAGCTTTCGTTCTGGAAGGATCCAGCACAGTTTGTAGATTCCTGGCTTGGCACTGCCCTGCCTGCCAGGCCAAGTGGCCACAAATGAAGGCCATTTTCCATGGGAAAAACGAAGTCCTTTCCCCAGGGTCTCAGGAATATGTTCAAGGTGGCGTTTGAGGCTCTAAGTACTTCCAGGGCCCTAGTTGCTGCCAGCTTTTCTTTTGGAAAAATCCAGCAACGATTGCATCATTCTAGCTAGGCTCCCACTTTCTGCCAGGGTGAGTGGCTGCCAAGGGAGGCCATTTGCCATGGGGAAAAAGAAGTCCTTTCCCCAGGGTCTGGGTGTCAGATGAAAGGTGGCCTTTGGGGTTCTGAGGACTTGTAGGGTAGTACTTACTGGCTAGAGTAGAGGAAATGGATTCTATTTGAATATCTGTCTAGAGGCTTTGCCCCACAGGTCCTGGTTGTCCTTGATGGGCTGCAGCTGTGAGCATTGAAGAGAACTGGGATAAAAGGGGGCGGCGTAGCCATTCAGGGAGAGCCTTGAAGGAGCCCTGAACTGGGAAAGAACAGCATGCAGAAGAAAGCGTCTGTGCTGTGAAGATCTGCAGCCATAAGAACACACCGAGGAGGTATGGACTTTAGCAATCTGAGAACAGCATGATGGGACTCTAGAGAAATAGAACAACAACAAGTGGTAGCTTTAGATTTGGAGCAATCCAGCAAAGCTTGCAAATTTCTTGCTGGGCACCACCCTCTTGGTCAGGGCGAGTGGCCAGAAATGGAGGCAATTTTCCATGGGGAAAACGAAGTCATTGGCCCAGGCTCTGGGTGTCAGATGACTGGTGGCATCTGGGGCTGTAAGGACTTGCAGGGTCCTAGTTGCTGGCAGCTTTCGTTCTGGAAGGATCCAGCACAGTTTGTAGATTCCTGGCTTGGCACTGCCCTGCCTGCCAGGCCAAGTGGCCACAAATGAAGGCCATTTCCCATGGGAAAAACGAAGTCCTTTCCCCAGGGTCTCAGGAATATGTTCAAGGTGGCGTTTGAGGCTCTAAGTACTTCCAGGGCCCTAGTTGCTGCCAGCTTTTCTTTTGGAAAAATCCAGCAACGATTGCATCATTCTAGCTAGGCTCCCACTTTCTGCCAGGGTGAGTGGCTGCCAAGGGAGGCCATTTGCCATGGGAAAAAGAAGTCCTTTCCCCAGGGTCTGGGTGTCAGATGAAAGGTGGCCTTTGGGGTTCTGAGGACTTGTAGGGTAGTACTTACTGGCTAGAGTAGAGGAAATGGATTCTATTTGAATATCTGTCCCACAGGTCCTGGTTGTCCTTGATGGGCTGCAGCTGTGAGCATTGAAGAGAACTGGGATAAAAGGGGGCGGCGTAGCCATTCAGGGAGAGCCTTGAAGGAGCCCTGAACTGGGAAAGAACAGCATGCAGAAGAAAGCGTCTGTGCTGTGAAGATCTGCAGCCATAAGAACACACCGAGGAGGTATGGACTTTAGCAATCTGAGAACAGCATGATGGGACTCTAGAGAAATAGAACAACAACAAGTGGTAGCTTTCGATTTGGAGCAATCCAGCAAAGCTTGCAAATTTCTTGCTGGGCACCACCCTCTTGGTCAGGGCGAGTGGCCAGAAATGGAGGCCATTTTCCATGGGGAAAACGAAGTCATTGGCCCAGGCTCTGGGTGTCAGATGACTGGTGGCATCTGGGGCTCTAAGGACTTGCAGGGTCCTAGTTGCTGGCAGCTTTCGTTCTGGAAGGATCCAGCACAGTTTGTAGATTCCTGGCTTGGCACTGCCCTGCCTGCCAGGCCAAGTGGCCAGAAATGAAGGCCATTTCCCATGGGAAAAACGAAGTCCTTTCCCCAGGGTCTCAGTAATATGTTCAAGGTGGCGTTTGAGGCTCTAAGTACTTCCAGGGCCCTAGTTGCTGCCAGCTTTTCTTTTGGAAAAATCCAGCAACGATTGCATCATTCTAGCTAGGCTCCCACTTTCTGCCAGGGTGAGTGGCTGCCAAGGGAGGCCATTTGCCATGGGAAAAAGAAGTCCTTTCCCCAGGGTCTGGGTGTCAGATGAAAGGTGGCCTTTGGGGTTCTGAGGACTTGTAGGGTAGTACTTACTGGCTAGAGTAGAGGAAATGGATTCTATTTGAATATCTGTCTAGAGGCTTTGCCCCACAGGTCCTGGTTGTCCTTGATGGGCTGCAGCTGTGAGCATTGAAGAGAACTGGGATAAAAGGGGGCGGCTTAGCCATTCAGGGAGAGCCTTGAAGGAGCCCTGAACTGGGAAAGAACAGCATGCAGAAGAAAGCGTCTGTGCTGTGAAGATCTGCAGCCATAAGAACACACCGAGGAGGTATGGACTTTAGCAATCTGAGAACAGCATGATGGGACTCTAGAGAAATAGAACAACAACAAGTGGTAGCTTTAGATTTGGAGCAATCCAGCAAAGCTTGCAAATTTCTTGCTGGGCACCACCCTCTTGGTCAGGGCGAGTGGCCAGAAATGGAGGCCATTTTCCATGGGGAAAACGAAGTCATTGGCCCAGGCTCTGGGTGTCAGATGACTGGTGGCATCTGGGGCTCTAAGGACTTGCAGGGTCCTAGTTGCTGGCAGCTTTCGTTCTGGAAGGATCCAGCACAGTTTGTAGATTCCTGGCTTGGCACTGCCCTGCCTGCCAGGCCAAGTGGCCACAAATGAAGGCCATTTTCCATGGGAAAAACGAAGTCCTTTCCCCAGGGTCTCAGGAATATGTTCAAGGTGGCGTTTGAGGCTCTAAGTACTTCCAGGGCCCTAGTTGCTGCCAGCTTTTCTTTTGGAAAAATCCAGCAACGATTGCATCATTCTAGCTAGGCTCCCACTTTCTGCCAGGGTGAGTGGCTGCCAAGGGAGGCCATTTGCCATGGGAAAAAGAAGTCCTTTCCCCAGGGTCTGGGTGTCAGATGAAAGGTGGCCTTTGGGGTTCTGAGGACTTGTAGGGTAGTACTTACTGGCTAGAGTAGAGGAAATGGATTCTATTTGAATATCTGTCCCACAGGTCCTGGTTGTCCTTGATGGGCTGCAGCTGTGAGCATTGAAGAGAACTGGGATAAAAGGGGGCGGCGTAGCCATTCAGGGAGAGCCTTGAAGGAGCCCTGAACTGGGAAAGAACAGCATGCAGAAGAAAGCGTCTGTGCTGTGAAGATCTGCAGCCATAAGAACACACCGAGGAGGTATGGACTTTAGCAATCTGAGAACAGCATGATGGGACTCTAGAGAAATAGAACAACAACAAGTGGTAGCTTTCGATTTGGAGCAATCCAGCAAAGCTTGCAAATTTCTTGCTGGGCACCACCCTCTTGGTCAGGGCGAGTGGCCAGAAATGGAGGCCATTTTCCATGGGGAAAACGAAGTCATTGGCCCAGGCTCTGGGTGTCAGATGACTGGTGGCATCTGGGGCTCTAAGGACTTGCAGGGTCCTAGTTGCTGGCAGCTTTCGTTCTGGAAGGATCCAGCACAGTTTGTAGATTCCTGGCTTGGCACTGCCCTGCCTGCCAGGCCAAGTGGCCAGAAATGAAGGCCATTTCCCATGGGAAAAACGAAGTCCTTTCCCCAGGGTCTCAGTAATATGTTCAAGGTGGCGTTTGAGGCTCTAAGTACTTCCAGGGCCCTAGTTGCTGCCAGCTTTTCTTTTGGAAAAATCCAGCAACGATTGCATCATTCTAGCTAGGCTCCCACTTTCTGCCAGGGTGAGTGGCTGCCAAGGGAGGCCATTTGCCATGGGAAAAAGAAGTCCTTTCCCCAGGGTCTGGGTGTCAGATGAAAGGTGGCCTTTGGGGTTCTGAGGACTTGTAGGGTAGTACTTACTGGCTAGAGTAGAGGAAATGGATTCTATTTGAATATCTGTCTAGAGGCTTTGCCCCACAGGTCCTGGTTGTCCTTGATGGGCTGCAGCTGTGAGCATTGAAGAGAACTGGGATAAAAGGGGGCGGCTTAGCCATTCAGGGAGAGCCTTGAAGGAGCCCTGAACTGGGAAAGAACAGCATGCAGAAGAAAGCGTCTGTGCTGTGAAGATCTGCAGCCATAAGAACACACCGAGGAGGTATGGACTTTAGCAATCTGAGAACAGCATGATGGGACTCTAGAGAAATAGAACAACAACAAGTGGCAGCTTTCGATTTGGAGCAATCCAGCAAAGCTTGCAAATTTCTTGCTGGGCACCACCCTCTTGGTCAGGGCGAGTGGCCAGAAATGGAGGCCATTTTCCATGGGGAAAACGAAGTCATTGGCCCAGGCTCTGGGTGTCAGATGACTGGTGGCATCTGGGGCTGTAAGGACTTGCAGGGTCCTAGTTGCTGGCAGCTTTCGTTCTGGAAGGATCCAGCACAGTTTGTAGATTCCTGGCTTGGCACTGCCCTGCCTGCCAGGCCAAGTGGCCACAAATGAAGGCCATTTCCCATGGGAAAAACGAAGTCCTTTCCCCAGGGTCTCAGGAATATGTTCAAGGTGGCGTTTGAGGCTCTAAGTACTTCCAGGGCCCTAGTTGCTGGCAGCTTTTCTTTTGGAAAAATCCAGCAACGATTGCATCATTCTAGCTAGGCTCCCACTTTCTGCCAGGGTGAGTGGCTGCCAAGGGAGGCCATTTGCCATGGGAAAAAGAAGTCCTTTCCCCAGGGTCTGGGTGTCAGATGAAAGGTGGCCTTTGGGGTTCTGAGGACTTGTAGGGTAGTACTTACTGGCTAGAGTAGAGGAAATGGATTCTATTTGAATATCTGTCTAGAGGCTTTGCCCCACAGGTCCTGGTTGTCCTTGATGGGCTGCAGCTGTGAGCATTGAAGAGAACTGGGATAAAAGGGGGCGGCGTAGCCATTCAGGGAGAGCCTTGAAGGAGCCCTGAACTGGGAAAGAACAGCATGCAGAAGAAAGCGTCTGTGCTGTGAAGATCTGCAGCCATAAGAACACACCGAGGAGGTATGGACTTTAGCAATCTGAGAACAGCATGATGGGACTCTAGAGAAATAGAACAACAACAAGTGGTAGCTTTCGATTTGGAGCAATCCAGCAAAGCTTGCAAATTTCTTGCTGGGCACCACCCTCTTGGTCAGGGCGAGTGGCCAGAAATGGAGGCAATTTTCCATGGGGAAAACGAAGTCATTGGCCCAGGCTCTGGGTGTCAGATGACTGGTGGCATCTGGGGCTGTAAGGACTTGCAGGGTCCTAGTTGCTGGCAGCTTTCGTTCTGGAAGGATCCAGCAGAGTTTGTAGATTCCTGGCTTGGCACTGCCCTGCCTGCCAGGCCAAGTGGCCACAAATGAAGGCCATTTTCCATGGGAAAAACGAAGTCCTTTCCCCAGGGTCTCAGGAATATGTTCAAGGTGGCGTTTGAGGCTCTAAGTACTTCCAGGGCCCTAGTTGCTGCCAGCTTTTCTTTTGGAAAAATCCAGCAACGATTGCATCATTCTAGCTAGGCTCCCACTTTCTGCCAGGGTGAGTGGCTGCCAAGGGAGGCCATTTGCCATGGGAAAAAGAAGTCCTTTCCCCAGGGTCTGGGTGTCAGATGAAAGGTGGCCTTTGGGGTTCTGAGGACTTGTAGGGTAGTACTTACTGGCTAGAGTAGAGGAAATGGATTCTATTTGAATATCTGTCTAGAGGCTTTGCCCCACAGGTCCTGGTTGTCCTTGATGGGCTGCAGCTGTGAGCATTGAAGAGAACTGGGATAAAAGGGGGCGGCTTAGCCATTCAGGGAGAGCCTTGAAGGAGCCCTGAACTGGGAAAGAACAGCATGCAGAAGAAAGCGTCTGTGCTGTGAAGATCTGCAGCCATAAGAACACACCGAGGAGGTATGGACTTTAGCAATCTGAGAACAGCATGATGGGACTCTAGAGAAATAGAACAACAACAAGTGGTAGCTTTCGATTTGGAGCAATCCAGCAAAGCTTGCAAATTTCTTGCTGGGCACCACCCTCTTGGTCAGGGCGAGTGGCCAGAAATGGAGGCAATTTTCCATGGGGAAAACGAAGTCATTGGCCCAGGCTCTGGGTGTCAGATGACTGGTGGCATCTGGGGCTGTAAGGACTTGCAGGGTTCTAGTTGCTGGCAGCTTTCGTTCTGGAAGGATCCAGCACAGTTTGTAGATTCCTGGCTTGGCACTGCCCTGCCTGCCAGGCCAAGTGGCCACAAATGAAGGCCATTTCCCATGGGAAAAACGAAGTCCTTTCCCCAGGGTCTCAGGAATATGTTCAAGGTGGCGTTTGAGGCTCTAAGTACTTCCAGGGCCCTAGTTGCTGCCAGCTTTTCTTTTGGAAAAATCCAGCAACGATTGCATCATTCTAGCTAGGCTCCCACTTTCTGCCAGGGTGAGTGGCTGCCAAGGGAGGCCATTTGCCATGGGAAAAAGAAGTCCTTTCCCCAGGGTCTGGGTGTCAGATGAAAGGTGGCCTTTGGGGTTCTGAGGACTTGTAGGGTAGTACTTACTGGCTAGAGTAGAGGAAATGGATTCTATTTGAATATCTGTCTAGAAGCTTTGCCCCACAGGTCCTGGTTGTCCTTGATGGGCTGCAGCTGTGAGCATTGAAGAGAACTGGGATAAAAGGGGGCGGCTTAGCCATTCAGGGAGAGCCTTGAAGGAGCCCTGAACTGGGAAAGAACAGCATGCAGAAGAAAGCGTCTGTGCTGTGAAGATCTGCAGCCATAAGAACACACCGAGGAGGTATGGACTTTAGCAATCTGAGAACAGCATGATGGGACTCTAGAGAAATAGAACAACAACAAGTGGCAGCTTTAGATTTGGAGCAATCCAGCAAAGCTTGCAAATTTCTTGCTGGGCACCACCCTCTTGGTCAGGGCGAGTGGCCAGAAATGGAGGCCATTTTCCATGGGGAAAACGAAGTCATTGGCCCAGGCTCTGGGTGTCAGATGACTGGTGGCATCTGGGGCTGTAAGGACTTGCAGGGTCCTAGTTGCTGGCAGCTTTCGTTCTGGAAGGATCCAGCACAGTTTGTAGATTCCTGGCTTGGCACTGCCCTGCCTGCCAGGCCAAGTGGCCACAAATGAAGGCCATTTTCCATGGGAAAAACGAAGTCCTTTCCCCAGGGTCTCAGGAATATGTTCAAGGTGGCGTTTGAGGCTCTAAGTACTTCCAGGGCCCTAGTTGCTGGCAGCTTTTCTTTTGGAAAAATCCAGCAACGATTGCATCATTCTAGCTAGGCTCCCACTTTCTGCCAGGGTGAGTGGCTGCCAAGGGAGGCCATTTGCCATGGGAAAAAGAAGTCCTTTCCCCAGGGTCTGGGTGTCAGATGAAAGGTGGCCTTTGGGGTTCTGAGGACTTGTAGGGTAGTACTTACTGGCTAGAGTAGAGGAAATGGATTCTATTTGAATATCTGTCCCACAGGTCCTGGTTGTCCTTGATGGGCTGCAGCTGTGAGCATTGAAGAGAACTGGGATAAAAGGGGGCGGCGTAGCCATTCAGGGAGAGCCTTGAAGGAGCCCTGAACTGGGAAAGAACAGCATGCAGAAGAAAGCGTCTGTGCTGTGAAGATCTGCAGCCATAAGAACACACCGAGGAGGTATGGACTTTAGCAATCTGAGAACAGCATGATGGGACTCTAGAGAAATAGAACAACAACAAGTGGTAGCTTTAGATTTGGAGCAATCCAGCAAAGCTTGCAAATTTCTTGCTGGGCACCACCCTCTTGGTCAGGGCGAGTGGCCAGAAATGGAGGCCATTTTCCATGGGGAAAACGAAGTCATTGGCCCAGGCTCTGGGTGTCAGATGACTGGTGGCATCTGGGGCTCTAAGGACTTGCAGGGTCCTAGTTGCTGGCAGCTTTCGTTCTGGAAGGATCCAGCACAGTTTGTAGATTCCTGGCTTGGCACTGCCCTGCCTGCCAGGCCAAGTGGCCACAAATGAAGGCCATTTCCCATGGGAAAAACGAAGTCCTTTCCCCAGGGTCTCAGGAATATGTTCAAGGTGGCGTTTGAGGCTCTAAGTACTTCCAGGGCCCTAGTTGCTGCCAGCTTTTCTTTTGGAAAAATCCAGCAACGATTGCATCATTCTAGCTAGGCTCCCACTTTCTGCCAGGGTGAGTGGCTGCCAAGGGAGGCCATTTGCCATGGGAAAAAGAAGTCCTTTCCCCAGGGTCTGGGTGTCAGATGAAAGGTGGCCTTTGGGGTTCTGAGGACTTGTAGGGTAGTACTTACTGGCTAGAGTAGAGGAAATGGATTCTATTTGAATATCTGTCCCACAGGTCCTGGTTGTCCTTGATGGGCTGCAGCTGTGAGCATTGAAGAGAACTGGGATAAAAGGGGGCGGCGTAGCCATTCAGGGAGAGCCTTGAAGGAGCCCTGAACTGGGAAAGAACAGCATGCAGAAGAAAGCGTCTGTGCTGTGAAGATCTGCAGCCATAAGAACACACCGAGGAGGTATGGACTTTAGCAATCTGAGAACAGCATGATGGGACTCTAGAGAAATAGAACAACAACAAGTGGCAGCTTTCGATTTGGAGCAATCCAGCAAAGCTTGCAAATTTCTTGCTGGGCACCACCCTCTTGGTCAGGGCGAGTGGCCAGAAATGGAGGCCATTTTCCATGGGGAAAACGAAGTCATTGGCCCAGGCTCTGGGTGTCAGATGACTGGTGGCATCTGGGGCTGTAAGGACTTGCAGGGTCCTAGTTGCTGGCAGCTTTCGTTCTGGAAGGATCCAGCAGAGTTTGTAGATTCCTGGCTTGGCACTGCCCTGCCTGCCAGGCCAAGTGGCCAGAAATGAAGGCCATTTTCCATGGGAAAAACGAAGTCCTTTCCCCAGGGTCTCAGTAATATGTTCAAGGTGGCGTTTGAGGCTCTAAGTACTTCCAGGGCCCTAGTTGCTGGCAGCTTTTCTTTTGGAAAAATCCAGCAATGATTGCATCATTCTAGCTAGGCTCCCACTTTCTGCCAGGGTGAGTGGCTGCCAAGGGAGGCCATTTGCCATGGGAAAAAGAAGTCCTTTCCCCAGGGTCTGGGTGTCAGATGAAAGGTGGCCTTTGGGGTTCTGAGGACTTGTAGGGTAGTACTTACTGGCTAGAGTAGAGGAAATGGATTCTATTTGAATATCTGTCTAGAGGCTTTGCCCCACAGGTCCTGGTTGTCCTTGATGGGCTGCAGCTGTGAGCATTGAAGAGAACTGGGATAAAAGGGGGCAGCTTAGCCATTCAGGGAGAGCCTTGAAGGAGCCCTGAACTGGGAAAGAACAGCATGCAGAAGAAAGCGTCTGTGCTGTGAAGATCTGCAGCCATAAGAACACACCGAGGAGGTATGGACTTTAGCAATCTGAGAACAGCATGATGGGACTCTAGAGAAATAGAACAACAACAAGTGGTAGCTTTAGATTTGGAGCAATCCAGCAAAGCTTGCAAATTTCTTGCTGGGCACCACCCTCTTGGTCAGGGCGAGTGGCCAGAAATGGAGGCCATTTTCCATGGGGAAAACGAAGTCATTGGCCCAGGCTCTGGGTGTCAGATGACTGGTGGCATCTGGGGCTCTAAGGACTTGCAGGGTCCTAGTTGCTGGCAGCTTTCGTTCTGGAAGGATCCAGCAGAGTTTGTAGATTCCTGGCTTGGCACTGCCCTGCCTGCCAGGCCAAGTGGCCACAAATGAAGGCCATTTCCCATGGGAAAAACGAAGTCCTTTCCCCAGGGTCTCAGGAATATGTTCAAGGTGGCGTTTGAGGCTCTAAGTACTTCCAGGGCCCTAGTTGCTGCCAGCTTTTCTTTTGGAAAAATCCAGCAACGATTGCATCATTCTAGCTAGGCTCCCACTTTCTGCCAGGGTGAGTGGCTGCCAAGGGAGGCCATTTGCCATGGGAAAAAGAAGTCCTTTCCCCAGGGTCTGGGTGTCAGATGAAAGGTGGCCTTTGGGGTTCTGAGGACTTGTAGGGTACTACTTACTGGCTAGAGTAGAGGAAATGGATTCTATTTGAATATCTGTCCCACAGGTCCTGGTTGTCCTTGATGGGCTGCAGCTGTGAGCATTGAAGAGAACTGGGATAAAAGGGGGCGGCGTAGCCATTCAGGGAGAGCCTTGAAGGAGCCCTGAACTGGGAAAGAACAGCATGCAGAAGAAAGCGTCTGTGCTGTGAAGATCTGCAGCCATAAGAACACACCGAGGAGGTATGGACTTTAGCAATCTGAGAACAGCATGATGGGACTCTAGAGAAATAGAACAACAACAAGTGGTAGCTTTCGATTTGGAGCAATCCAGCAAAGCTTGCAAATTTCTTGCTGGGCACCACCCTCTTGGTCAGGGCGAGTGGCCAGAAATGGAGGCCATTTTCCATGGGGAAAACGAAGTCATTGGCCCAGGCTCTGGGTGTCAGATGACTGGTGGCATCTGGGGCTCTAAGGACTTGCAGGGTCCTAGTTGCTGGCAGCTTTCGTTCTGGAAGGATCCAGCACAGTTTGTAGATTCCTGGCTTGGCACTGCCCTGCCTGCCAGGCCAAGTGGCCAGAAATGAAGGCCATTTTCCATGGGAAAAACGAAGTCCTTTCCCCAGGGTCTCAGGAATATGTTCAAGGTGGCGTTTGAGGCTCTAAGTACTTCCAGGGCCCTAGTTGCTGCCAGCTTTTCTTTTGGAAAAATCCAGCAACGATTGCATCATTCTAGCTAGGCTCCCACTTTCTGCCAGGGTGAGTGGCTGCCAAGGGAGGCCATTTGCCATGGGAAAAAGAAGTCCTTTCCCCAGGGTCTGGGTGTCAGATGAAAGGTGGCCTTTGGGGTTCTGAGGACTTGTAGGGTAGTACTTACTGGCTAGAGTAGAGGAAATGGATTCTATTTGAATATCTGTCTAGAGGCTTTGCCCCACAGGTCCTGGTTGTCCTTGATGGGCTGCAGCTGTGAGCATTGAAGAGAACTGGGATAAAAGGGGGCGGCGTAGCCATTCAGGGAGAGCCTTGAAGGAGCCCTGAACTGGGAAAGAACAGCATGCAGAAGAAAGCGTCTGTGCTGTGAAGATCTGCAGCCATAAGAACACACCGAGGAGGTATGGACTTTAGCAATCTGAGAACAGCATGATGGGACTCTAGAGAAATAGAACAACAACAAGTGGCAGCTTTCGATTTGGAGCAATCCAGCAAAGCTTGCAAATTTCTTGCTGGGCACCACCCTCTTGGTCAGGGCGAGTGGCCAGAAATGGAGGCCATTTTCCATGGGGAAAACGAAGTCATTGGCCCAGGCTCTGGGTGTCAGATGACTGGTGGCATCTGGGGCTCTAAGGACTTGCAGGGTCCTAGTTGCTGGCAGCTTTCGTTCTGGAAGGATCCAGCAGAGTTTGTAGATTCCTGGCTTGGCACTGCCCTGCCTGCCAGGCCAAGTGGCCACAAATGAAGGCCATTTTCCATGGGAAAAACGAAGTCCTTTCCCCAGGGTCTCAGGAATATGTTCAAGGTGGCGTTTGAGGCTCTAAGTACTTCCAGGGCCCTAGTTGCTGCCAGCTTTTCTTTTGGAAAAATCCAGCAACGATTGCATCATTCTAGCTAGGCTCCCACTTTCTGCCAGGGTGAGTGGCTGCCAAGGGAGGCCATTTGCCATGGGAAAAAGAAGTCCTTTCCCCAGGGTCTGGGTGTCAGATGAAAGGTGGCCTTTGGGGTTCTGAGGACTTGTAGGGTAGTACTTACTGGCTAGAGTAGAGGAAATGGATTCTATTTGAATATCTGTCCCACAGGTCCTGGTTGTCCTTGATGGGCTGCAGCTGTGAGCATTGAAGAGAACTGGGATAAAAGGGGGCGGCGTAGCCATTCAGGGAGAGCCTTGAAGGAGCCCTGAACTGGGAAAGAACAGCATGCAGAAGAAAGCGTCTGTGCTGTGAAGATCTGCAGCCATAAGAACACACCGAGGAGGTATGGACTTTAGCAATCTGAGAACAGCATGATGGGACTCTAGAGAAATAGAACAACAACAAGTGGCAGCTTTCGATTTGGAGCAATCCAGCAAAGCTTGCAAATTTCTTGCTGGGCACCACCCTCTTGGTCAGGGCGAGTGGCCAGAAATGGAGGCCATTTTCCATGGGGAAAACGAAGTCATTGGCCCAGGCTCTGGGTGTCAGATGACTGGTGGCATCTGGGGCTGTAAGGACTTGCAGGGTCCTAGTTGCTGGCAGCTTTCGTTCTGGAAGGATCCAGCACAGTTTGTAGATTCCTGGCTTGGCACTGCCCTGCCTGCCAGGCCAAGTGGCCACAAATGAAGGCCATTTCCCATGGGAAAAACGAAGTCCTTTCCCCAGGGTCTCAGGAATATGTTCAAGGTGGCGTTTGAGGCTCTAAGTACTTCCAGGGCCCTAGTTGCTGCCAGCTTTTCTTTTGGAAAAATCCAGCAACGATTGCATCATTCTAGCTAGGCTCCCACTTTCTGCCAGGGTGAGTGGCTGCCAAGGGAGGCCATTTGCCATGGGAAAAAGAAGTCCTTTCCCCAGGGTCTGGGTGTCAGATGAAAGGTGGCCTTTGGGGTTCTGAGGACTTGTAGGGTAGTACTTACTGGCTAGAGTAGAGGAAATGGATTCTATTTGAATATCTGTCCCACAGGTCCTGGTTGTCCTTGATGGGCTGCAGCTGTGAGCATTGAAGAGAACTGGGATAAAAGGGGGCGGCGTAGCCATTCAGGGAGAGCCTTGAAGGAGCCCTGAACTGGGAAAGAACAGCATGCAGAAGAAAGCGTCTGTGCTGTGAAGATCTGCAGCCATAAGAACACACCGAGGAGGTATGGACTTTAGCAATCTGAGAACAGCATTATGGGACTCTAGAGAAATAGAACAACAACAAGTGGCAGCTTTCGATTTGGAGCAATCCAGCAAAGCTTGCAAATTTCTTGCTGGGCACCACCCTCTTGGTCAGGGCGAGTGGCCAGAAATGGAGGCCATTTTCCATGGGGAAAACGAAGTCATTGGCCCAGGCTCTGGGTGTCAGATGACTGGTGGCATCTGGGGCTGTAAGGACTTGCAGGGTCCTAGTTGCTGGCAGCTTTCGTTCTGGAAGGATCCAGCAGAGTTTGTAGATTCCTGGCTTGGCACTGCCCTGCCTGCCAGGCCAAGTGGCCAGAAATGAAGGCCATTTTCCATGGGAAAAACGAAGTCCTTTCCCCAGGGTCTCAGTAATATGTTCAAGGTGGCGTTTGAGGCTCTAAGTACTTCCAGGGCCCTAGTTGCTGGCAGCTTTTCTTTTGGAAAAATCCAGCAACGATTGCATCATTCTAGCTAGGCTCCCACTTTCTGCCAGGGTGAGTGGCTGCCAAGGGAGGCCATTTGCCATGGGAAAAAGAAGTCCTTTCCCCAGGGTCTGGGTGTCAGATGAAAGGTGGCCTTTGGGGTTCTGAGGACTTGTAGGGTAGTACTTACTGGCTAGAGTAGAGGAAATGGATTCTATTTGAATATCTGTCTAGAGGCTTTGCCCCACAGGTCCTGGTTGTCCTTGATGGGCTGCAGCTGTGAGCATTGAAGAGAACTGGGATAAAAGGGGGCGGCTTAGCCATTCAGGGAGAGCCTTGAAGGAGCCCTGAACTGGGAAAGAACAGCATGCAGAAGAAAGCGTCTGTGCTGTGAAGATCTGCAGCCATAAGAACACACCGAGGAGGTATGGACTTTAGCAATCTGAGAACAGCATGATGGGACTCTAGAGAAATAGAACAACAACAAGTGGCAGCTTTAGATTTGGAGCAATCCAGCAAAGCTTGCAAATTTCTTGCTGGGCACCACCCTCTTGGTCAGGGCGAGTGGCCAGAAATGGAGGCCATTTTCCATGGGGAAAACGAAGTCATTGGCCCAGGCTCTGGGTGTCAGATGACTGGTGGCATCTGGGGCTGTAAGGACTTGCAGGGTCCTAGTTGCTGGCAGCTTTCGTTCTGGAAGGATCCAGCAGAGTTTGTAGATTCCTGGCTTGGCACTGCCCTGCCTGCCAGGCCAAGTGGCCACAAATGAAGGCCATTTCCCATGGGAAAAACGAAGTCCTTTCCCCAGGGTCTCAGGAATATGTTCAAGGTGGCGTTTGAGGCTCTAAGTACTTCCAGGGCCCTAGTTGCTGCCAGCTTTTCTTTTGGAAAAATCCAGCAACGATTGCATCATTCTAGCTAGGCTCCCACTTTCTGCCAGGGTGAGTGGCTGCCAAGGGAGGCCATTTGCCATGGGAAAAAGAAGTCCTTTCCCCAGGGTCTGGGTGTCAGATGAAAGGTGGCCTTTGGGGTTCTGAGGACTTGTAGGGTAGTACTTACTGGCTAGAGTAGAGGAAATGGATTCTATTTGAATATCTGTCCCACAGGTCCTGGTTGTCCTTGATGGGCTGCAGCTGTGAGCATTGAAGAGAACTGGGATAAAAGGGGGCGGCGTAGCCATTCAGGGAGAGCCTTGAAGGAGCCCTGAACTGGGAAAGAACAGCATGCAGAAGAAAGCGTCTGTGCTGTGAAGATCTGCAGCCATAAGAACACACCGAGGAGGTATGGACTTTAGCAATCTGAGAACAGCATGATGGGACTCTAGAGAAATAGAACAACAACAAGTGGCAGCTTTCGATTTGGAGCAATCCAGCAAAGCTTGCAAATTTCTTGCTGGGCACCACCCTCTTGGTCAGGGCGAGTGGCCAGAAATGGAGGCCATTTTCCATGGGGAAAACGAAGTCATTGGCCCAGGCTCTGGGTGTCAGATGACTGGTGGCATCTGGGGCTGTAAGGACTTGCAGGGTCCTAGTTGCTGGCAGCTTTCGTTCTGGAAGGATCCAGCAGAGTTTGTAGATTCCTGGCTTGGCACTGCCCTGCCTGCCAGGCCAAGTGGCCAGAAATGAAGGCCATTTTCCATGGGAAAAACGAAGTCCTTTCCCCAGGGTCTCAGTAATATGTTCAAGGTGGCGTTTGAGGCTCTAAGTACTTCCAGGGCCCTAGTTGCTGGCAGCTTTTCTTTTGGAAAAATCCAGCAACGATTGCATCATTCTAGCTAGGCTCCCACTTTCTGCCAGGGTGAGTGGCTGCCAAGGGAGGCCATTTGCCATGGGAAAAAGAAGTCCTTTCCCCAGGGTCTGGGTGTCAGATGAAAGGTGGCCTTTGGGGTTCTGAGGACTTGTAGGGTACTACTTACTGGCTAGAGTAGAGGAAATGGATTCTATTTGAATATCTGTCTAGAGGCTTTGCCCCACAGGTCCTGGTTGTCCTTGATGGGCTGCAGCTGTGAGCATTGAAGAGAACTGGGATAAAAGGGGGCGGCTTAGCCATTCAGGGAGAGCCTTGAAGGAGCCCTGAACTGGGAAAGAACAGCATGCAGAAGAAAGCCTCTGTGCTGTGAAGATCTGCAGCCATAAGAACACACCGAGGAGGTATGGACTTTAGCAATCTGAGAACAGCATGATGGGACTCTAGAGAAATAGAACAACAACAAGTGGTAGCTTTAGATTTGGAGCAATCCAGCAAAGCTTGCAAATTTCTTGCTGGGCACCACCCTCTTGGTCAGGGCGAGTGGCCAGAAATGGAGGCCATTTTCCATGGGGAAAACGAAGTCATTGGCCCAGGCTCTGGGTGTCAGATGACTGGTGGCATCTGGGGCTGTAAGGACTTGCAGGGTCCTAGTTGCTGGCAGCTTTCGTTCTGGAAGGATCCAGCACAGTTTGTAGATTCCTGGCTTGGCACTGCCCTGCCTGCCAGGCCAAGTGGCCACAAATGAAGGCCATTTCCCATGGGAAAAACGAAGTCCTTTCCCCAGGGTCTCAGGAATATGTTCAAGGTGGCGTTTGAGGCTCTAAGTACTTCCAGGGCCCTAGTTGCTGGCAGCTTTTCTTTTGGAAAAATCCAGCAACGATTGCATCATTCTAGCTAGGCTCCCACTTTCTGCCAGGGTGAGTGGCTGCCAAGGGAGGCCATTTGCCATGGGAAAAAGAAGTCCTTTCCCCAGGGTCTGGGTGTCAGATGAAAGGTGGCCTTTGGGGTTCTGAGGACTTGTAGGGTAGTACTTACTGGCTAGAGTAGAGGAAATGGATTCTATTTGAATATCTGTCTAGAGGCTTTGCCCCACAGGTCCTGGTTGTCCTTGATGGGCTGCAGCTGTGAGCATTGAAGAGAACTGGGATAAAAGGGGGCGGCTTAGCCATTCAGGGAGAGCCTTGAAGGAGCCCTGAACTGGGAAAGAACAGCATGCAGAAGAAAGCGTCTGTGCTGTGAAGATCTGCAGCCATAAGAACACACCGAGGAGGTATGGACTTTAGCAATCTGAGAACAGCATGATGGGACTCTAGAGAAATAGAACAACAACAAGTGGCAGCTTTCGATTTGGAGCAATCCAGCAAAGCTTGCAAATTTCTTGCTGGGCACCACCCTCTTGGTCAGGGCGAGTGGCCAGAAATGGAGGCCATTTTCCATGGGGAAAACGAAGTCATTGGCCCAGGCTCTGGGTGTCAGATGACTGGTGGCATCTGGGGCTGTAAGGACTTGCAGGGTCCTAGTTGCTGGCAGCTTTCGTTCTGGAAGGATCCAGCACAGTTTGTAGATTCCTGGCTTGGCACTGCCCTGCCTGCCAGGCCAAGTGGCCACAAATGAAGGCCATTTTCCATGGGAAAAACGAAGTCCTTTCCCCAGGGTCTCAGGAATATGTTCAAGGTGGCGTTTGAGGCTCTAAGTACTTCCAGGGCCCTAGTTGCTGGCAGCTTTTCTTTTGGAAAAATCCAGCAACGATTGCATCATTCTAGCTAGGCTCCCACTTTCTGCCAGGGTGAGTGGCTGCCAAGGGAGGCCATTTGCCATGGGAAAAAGAAGTCCTTTCCCCAGGGTCTGGGTGTCAGATGAAAGGTGGCCTTTGGGGTTCTGAGGACTTGTAGGGTACTACTTACTGGCTAGAGTAGAGGAAATGGATTCTATTTGAATATCTGTCCCACAGGTCCTGGTTGTCCTTGATGGGCTGCAGCTGTGAGCATTGAAGAGAACTGGGATAAAAGGGGGCGGCGTAGCCATTCAGGGAGAGCCTTGAAGGAGCCCTGAACTGGGAAAGAACAGCATGCAGAAGAAAGCGTCTGTGCTGTGAAGATCTGCAGCCATAAGAACACACCGAGGAGGTATGGACTTTAGCAATCTGAGAACAGCATGATGGGACTCTAGAGAAATAGAACAACAACAAGTGGCAGCTTTCGATTTGGAGCAATCCAGCAAAGCTTGCAAATTTCTTGCTGGGCACCACCCTCTTGGTCAGGGCGAGTGGCCAGAAATGGAGGCCATTTTCCATGGGGAAAACGAAGTCATTGGCCCAGGCTCTGGGTGTCAGATGACTGGTGGCATCTGGGGCTGTAAGGACTTGCAGGGTCCTAGTTGCTGGCAGCTTTCGTTCTGGAAGGATCCAGCAGAGTTTGTAGATTCCTGGCTTGGCACTGCCCTGCCTGCCAGGCCAAGTGGCCACAAATGAAGGCCATTTTCCATGGGAAAAACGAAGTCCTTTCCCCAGGGTCTCAGGAATATGTTCAAGGTGGCGTTTGAGGCTCTAAGTACTTCCAGGGCCCTAGTTGCTGGCAGCTTTTCTTTTGGAAAAATCCAGCAACGATTGCATCATTCTAGCTAGGCTCCCACTTTCTGCCAGGGTGAGTGGCTGCCAAGGGAGGCCATTTGCCATGGGAAAAAGAAGTCCTTTCCCCAGGGTCTGGGTGTCAGATGAAAGGTGGCCTTTGGGGTTCTGAGGACTTGTAGGGTAGTACTTACTGGCTAGAGTAGAGGAAATGGATTCTATTTGAATATCTGTCCCACAGGTCCTGGTTGTCCTTGATGGGCTGCAGCTGTGAGCATTGAAGAGAACTGGGATAAAAGGGGGCGGCTTAGCCATTCAGGGAGAGCCTTGAAGGAGCCCTGAACTGGGAAAGAACAGCATGCAGAAGAAAGCGTCTGTGCTGTGAAGATCTGCAGCCATAAGAACACACCGAGGAGGTATGGACTTTAGCAATCTGAGAACAGCATGATGGGACTCTAGAGAAATAGAACAACAACAAGTGGCAGCTTTAGATTTGGAGCAATCCAGCAAAGCTTGCAAATTTCTTGCTGGGCACCACCCTCTTGGTCAGGGCGAGTGGCCAGAAATGGAGGCCATTTTCCATGGGGAAAACGAAGTCATTGGCCCAGGCTCTGGGTGTCAGATGACTGGTGGCATCTGGGGCTGTAAGGACTTGCAGGGTCCTAGTTGCTGGCAGCTTTCGTTCTGGAAGGATCCAGCAGAGTTTGTAGATTCCTGGCTTGGCACTGCCCTGCCTGCCAGGCCAAGTGGCCAGAAATGAAGGCCATTTTCCATGGGAAAAACGAAGTCCTTTCCCCAGGGTCTCAGGAATATGTTCAAGGTGGCGTTTGAGGCTCTAAGTACTTCCAGGGCCCTAGTTGCTGCCAGCTTTTCTTTTGGAAAAATCCAGCAACGATTGCATCATTCTAGCTAGGCTCCCACTTTCTGCCAGGGTGAGTGGCTGCCAAGGGAGGCCATTTGCCATGGGAAAAAGAAGTCCTTTCCCCAGGGTCTGGGTGTCAGATGAAAGGTGGCCTTTGGGGTTCTGAGGACTTGTAGGGTAGTACTTACTGGCTAGAGTAGAGGAAATGGATTCTATTTGAATATCTGTCTAGAGGCTTTGCCCCACAGGTCCTGGTTGTCCTTGATGGGCTGCAGCTGTGAGCATTGAAGAGAACTGGGATAAAAGGGGGCGGCGTAGCCATTCAGGGAGAGCCTTGAAGGAGCCCTGAACTGGGAAAGAACAGCATGCAGAAGAAAGCGTCTGTGCTGTGAAGATCTGCAGCCATAAGAACACACCGAGGAGGTATGGACTTTAGCAATCTGAGAACAGCATGATGGGACTCTAGAGAAATAGAACAACAACAAGTGGTAGCTTTAGATTTGGAGCAATCCAGCAAAGCTTGCAAATTTCTTGCTGGGCACCACCCTCTTGGTCAGGGCGAGTGGCCAGAAATGGAGGCCATTTTCCATGGGGAAAACGAAGTCATTGGCCCAGGCTCTGGGTGTCAGATGACTGGTGGCATCTGGGGCTGTAAGGACTTGCAGGGTCCTAGTTGCTGGCAGCTTTCGTTCTGGAAGGATCCAGCACAGTTTGTAGATTCCTGGCTTGGCACTGCCCTGCCTGCCAGGCCAAGTGGCCACAAATGAAGGCCATTTCCCATGGGAAAAACGAAGTCCTTTCCCCAGGGTCTCAGGAATATGTTCAAGGTGGCGTTTGAGGCTCTAAGTACTTCCAGGGCCCTAGTTGCTGGCAGCTTTTCTTTTGGAAAAATCCAGCAACGATTGCATCATTCTAGCTAGGCTCCCACTTTCTGCCAGGGTGAGTGGCTGCCAAGGGAGGCCATTTGCCATGGGAAAAAGAAGTCCTTTCCCCAGGGTCTGGGTGTCAGATGAAAGGTGGCCTTTGGGGTTCTGAGGACTTGTAGGGTAGTACTTACTGGCTAGAGTAGAGGAAATGGATTCTATTTGAATATCTGTCTAGAGGCTTTGCCCCACAGGTCCTGGTTGTCCTTGATGGGCTGCAGCTGTGAGCATTGAAGAGAACTGGGATAAAAGGGGGCGGCTTAGCCATTCAGGGAGAGCCTTGAAGGAGCCCTGAACTGGGAAAGAACAGCATGCAGAAGAAAGCGTCTGTGCTGTGAAGATCTGCAGCCATAAGAACACACCGAGGAGGTATGGACTTTAGCAATCTGAGAACAGCATGATGGGACTCTAGAGAAATAGAAGAACAACAAGTGGCAGCTTTCGATTTGGAGCAATCCAGCAAAGCTTGCAAATTTCTTGCTGGGCACCACCCTCTTGGTCAGGGCGAGTGGCCAGAAATGGAGGCCATTTTCCATGGGGAAAACGAAGTCATTGGCCCAGGCTCTGGGTGTCAGATGACTGGTGGCATCTGGGGCTGTAAGGACTTGCAGGGTCCTAGTTGCTGGCAGCTTTCGTTCTGGAAGGATCCAGCACAGTTTGTAGATTCCTGGCTTGGCACTGCCCTGCCTGCCAGGCCAAGTGGCCACAAATGAAGGCCATTTTCCATGGGAAAAACGAAGTCCTTTCCCCAGGGTCTCAGGAATATGTTCAAGGTGGCGTTTGAGGCTCTAAGTACTTCCAGGGCCCTAGTTGCTGGCAGCTTTTCTTTTGGAAAAATCCAGCAACGATTGCATCATTCTAGCTAGGCTCCCACTTTCTGCCAGGGTGAGTGGCTGCCAAGGGAGGCCATTTGCCATGGGAAAAAGAAGTCCTTTCCCCAGGGTCTGGGTGTCAGATGAAAGGTGGCCTTTGGGGTTCTGAGGACTTGTAGGGTACTACTTACTGGCTAGAGTAGAGGAAATGGATTCTATTTGAATATCTGTCCCACAGGTCCTGGTTGTCCTTGATGGGCTGCAGCTGTGAGCATTGAAGAGAACTGGGATAAAAGGGGGCGGCTTAGCCATTCAGGGAGAGCCTTGAAGGAGCCCTGAACTGGGAAAGAACAGCATGCAGAAGAAAGCGTCTGTGCTGTGAAGATCTGCAGCCATAAGAACACACCGAGGAGGTATGGACTTTAGCAATCTGAGAACAGCATGATGGGACTCTAGAGAAATAGAACAACAACAAGTGGCAGCTTTAGATTTGGAGCAATCCAGCAAAGCTTGCAAATTTCTTGCTGGGCACCACCCTCTTGGTCAGGGCGAGTGGCCAGAAATGGAGGCCATTTTCCATGGGGAAAACGAAGTCATTGGCCCAGGCTCTGGGTGTCAGATGACTGGTGGCATCTGGGGCTGTAAGGACTTGCAGGGTCCTAGTTGCTGGCAGCTTTCGTTCTGGAAGGATCCAGCACAGTTTGTAGATTCCTGGCTTGGCACTGCCCTGCCTGCCAGGCCAAGTGGCCACAAATGAAGGCCATTTTCCATGGGAAAAACGAAGTCCTTTCCCCAGGGTCTCAGTAATATGTTCAAGGTGGCGTTTGAGGCTCTAAGTACTTCCAGGGCCCTAGTTGCTGCCAGCTTTTCTTTTGGAAAAATCCAGCAACGATTGCATCATTTTTGCTAGGCTCCCACTTTCTGCCAGGGTGAGTGGCTGCCAAGGGAGGCCATTTGCCATGGGAAAAAGAAGTCCTTTCCCCAGGGTCTGGGTGTCAGATGAAAGGTGGCCTTTGGGGTTCTGAGGACTTGTAGGGTAGTACTTACTGGCTAGAGTAGAGGAAATGGATTCTATTTGAATATCTGTCTAGAGGCTTTGCCCCACAGGTCCTGGTTGTCCTTGATGGGCTGCAGCTGTGAGCATTGAAGAGAACTGGGATAAAAGGGGGCGGCGTAGCCATTCAGGGAGAGCCTTGAAGGAGCCCTGAACTGGGAAAGAACAGCATGCAGAAGAAAGCGTCTGTGCTGTGAAGATCTGCAGCCATAAGAACACACCGAGGAGGTATGGACTTTAGCAATCTGAGAACAGCATGATGGGACTCTAGAGAAATAGAACAACAACAAGTGGCAGCTTTCGATTTGGAGCAATCCAGCAAAGCTTGCAAATTTCTTGCTGGGCACCACCCTCTTGGTCAGGGCGAGTGGCCAGAAATGGAGGCCATTTTCCATGGGGAAAACGAAGTCATTGGCCCAGGCTCTGGGTGTCAGATGACTGGTGGCATCTGGGGCTGTAAGGACTTGCAGGGTCCTAGTTGCTGGCAGCTTTCGTTCTGGAAGGATCCAGCAGAGTTTGTAGATTCCTGGCTTGGCACTGCCCTGCCTGCCAGGCCAAGTGGCCACAAATGAAGGCCATTTTCCATGGGAAAAACGAAGTCCTTTCCCCAGGGTCTCAGTAATATGTTCAAGGTGGCGTTTGAGGCTCTAAGTACTTCCAGGGCCCTAGTTGCTGCCAGCTTTTCTTTTGGAAAAATCCAGCAACGATTGCATCATTCTAGCTAGGCTCCCACTTTCTGCCAGGGTGAGTGGCTGCCAAGGGAGGCCATTTGCCATGGGAAAAAGAAGTCCTTTCCCCAGGGTCTGGGTGTCAGATGAAAGGTGGCCTTTGGGGTTCTGAGGACTTGTAGGGTAGTACTTACTGGCTAGAGTAGAGGAAATGGATTCTATTTGAATATCTGTCTAGAGGCTTTGCCCCACAGGTCCTGGTTGTCCTTGATGGGCTGCAGCTGTGAGCATTGAAGAGAACTGGGATAAAAGGGGGCGGCGTAGCCATTCAGGGAGAGCCTTGAAGGAGCCCTGAACTGGGAAAGAACAGCATGCAGAAGAAAGCGTCTGTGCTGTGAAGATCTGCAGCCATAAGAACACACCGAGGAGGTATGGACTTTAGCAATCTGAGAACAGCATGATGGGACTCTAGAGAAATAGAACAACAACAAGTGGTAGCTTTAGATTTGGAGCAATCCAGCAAAGCTTGCAAATTTCTTGCTGGGCACCACCCTCTTGGTCAGGGCGAGTGGCCAGAAATGGAGGCAATTTTCCATGGGGAAAACGAAGTCATTGGCCCAGGCTCTGGGTGTCAGATGACTGGTGGCATCTGGGGCTGTAAGGACTTGCAGGGTCCTAGTTGCTGGCAGCTTTCGTTCTGGAAGGATCCAGCACAGTTTGTAGATTCCTGGCTTGGCACTGCCCTGCCTGCCAGGCCAAGTGGCCACAAATGAAGGCCATTTCCCATGGGAAAAACGAAGTCCTTTCCCCAGGGTCTCAGGAATATGTTCAAGGTGGCGTTTGAGGCTCTAAGTACTTCCAGGGCCCTAGTTGCTGCCAGCTTTTCTTTTGGAAAAATCCAGCAACGATTGCATCATTCTAGCTAGGCTCCCACTTTCTGCCAGGGTGAGTGGCTGCCAAGGGAGGCCATTTGCCATGGGAAAAAGAAGTCCTTTCCCCAGGGTCTGGGTGTCAGATGAAAGGTGGCCTTTGGGGTTCTGAGGACTTGTAGGGTAGTACTTACTGGCTAGAGTAGAGGAAATGGATTCTATTTGAATATCTGTCTAGAGGCTTTGCCCCACAGGTCCTGGTTGTCCTTGATGGGCTGCAGCTGTGAGCATTGAAGAGAACTGGGATAAAAGGGGGCGGCTTAGCCATTCAGGGAGAGCCTTGAAGGAGCCCTGAACTGGGAAAGAACAGCATGCAGAAGAAAGCGTCTGTGCTGTGAAGATCTGCAGCCATAAGAACACACCGAGGAGGTATGGACTTTAGCAATCTGAGAACAGCATGATGGGACTCTAGAGAAATAGAACAACAACAAGTGGCAGCTTTAGATTTGGAGCAATCCAGCAAAGCTTGCAAATTTCTTGCTGGGCACCACCCTCTTGGTCAGGGTGAGTGGCCAGAAATGGAGGCCATTTTCCATGGGGAAAACGAAGTCATTGGCCCAGGCTCTGGGTGTCAGATGACTGGTGGCATCTGGGGCTGTAAGGACTTGCAGGGTCCTAGTTGCTGGCAGCTTTCGTTCTGGAAGGATCCAGCACAGTTTGTAGATTCCTGGCTTGGCACTGCCCTGCCTGCCAGGCCAAGTGGCCACAAATGAAGGCCATTTTCCATGGGAAAAACGAAGTCCTTTCCCCAGGGTCTCAGGAATATGTTCAAGGTGGCGTTTGAGGCTCTAAGTACTTCCAGGGCCCTAGTTGCTGGCAGCTTTTCTTTTGGAAAAATCCAGCAACGATTGCATCATTCTAGCTAGGCTCCCACTTTCTGCCAGGGTGAGTGGCTGCCAAGGGAGGCCATTTGCCATGGGAAAAAGAAGTCCTTTCCCCAGGGTCTGGGTGTCAGATGAAAGGTGGCCTTTGGGGTTCTGAGGACTTGTAGGGTAGTACTTACTGGCTAGAGTAGAGGAAATGGATTCTATTTGAATATCTGTCTAGAGGCTTTGCCCCACAGGTCCTGGTTGTCCTTGATGGGCTGCAGCTGTGAGCATTGAAGAGAACTGGGATAAAAGGGGGCGGCTTAGCCATTCAGGGAGAGCCTTGAAGGAGCCCTGAACTGGGAAAGAACAGCATGCAGAAGAAAGCGTCTGTGCTGTGAAGATCTGCAGCCATAAGAACACACCGAGGAGGTATGGACTTTAGCAATCTGAGAACAGCATGATGGGACTCTAGAGAAATAGAACAACAACAAGTGGCAGCTTTAGATTTGGAGCAATCCAGCAAAGCTTGCAAATTTCTTGCTGGGCACCACCCTCTTGGTCAGGGCGAGTGGCCAGAAATGGAGGCCATTTTCCATGGGGAAAACGAAGTCATTGGCCCAGGCTCTGGGTGTCAGATGACTGGTGGCATCTGGGGCTGTAAGGACTTGCAGGGTCCTAGTTGCTGGCAGCTTTCGTTCTGGAAGGATCCAGCACAGTTTGTAGATTCCTGGCTTGGCACTGCCCTGCCTGCCAGGCCAAGTGGCCACAAATGAAGGCCATTTTCCATGGGAAAAACGAAGTCCTTTCCCCAGGGTCTCAGGAATATGTTCAAGGTGGCGTTTGAGGCTCTAAGTACTTCCAGGGCCCTAGTTGCTGCCAGCTTTTCTTTTGGAAAAATCCAGCAACGATTGCATCATTTTTGCTAGGCTCCCACTTTCTGCCAGGGTGAGTGGCTGCCAAGGGAGGCCATTTGCCATGGGAAAAAGAAGTCCTTTCCCCAGGGTCTGGGTGTCAGATGAAAGGTGGCCTTTGGGGTTCTGAGGACTTGTAGGGTAGTACTTACTGGCTAGAGTAGAGGAAATGGATTCTATTTGAATATCTGTCTAGAGGCTTTGCCCCACAGGTCCTGGTTGTCCTTGATGGGCTGCAGCTGTGAGCATTGAAGAGAACTGGGATAAAAGGGGGCGGCGTAGCCATTCAGGGAGAGCCTTGAAGGAGCCCTGAACTGGGAAAGAACAGCATGCAGAAGAAAGCGTCTGTGCTGTGAAGATCTGCAGCCATAAGAACACACCGAGGAGGTATGGACTTTAGCAATCTGAGAACAGCATGATGGGACTCTAGAGAAATAGAACAACAACAAGTGGCAGCTTTCGATTTGGAGCAATCCAGCAAAGCTTGCAAATTTCTTGCTGGGCACCACCCTCTTGGTCAGGGCGAGTGGCCAGAAATGGAGGCCATTTTCCATGGGGAAAACGAAGTCATTGGCCCAGGCTCTGGGTGTCAGATGACTGGTGGCATCTGGGGCTGTAAGGACTTGCAGGGTCCTAGTTGCTGGCAGCTTTCGTTCTGGAAGGATCCAGCACAGTTTGTAGATTCCTGGCTTGGCACTGCCCTGCCTGCCAGGCCAAGTGGCCACAAATGAAGGCCATTTTCCATGGGAAAAACGAAGTCCTTTCCCCAGGGTCTCAGTAATATGTTCAAGGTGGCGTTTGAGGCTCTAAGTACTTCCAGGGCCCTAGTTGCTGCCAGCTTTTCTTTTGGAAAAATCCAGCAACGATTGCATCATTCTAGCTAGGCTCCCACTTTCTGCCAGGGTGAGTGGCTGCCAAGGGAGGCCATTTGCCATGGGAAAAAGAAGTCCTTTCCCCAGGGTCTGGGTGTCAGATGAAAGGTGGCCTTTGGGGTTCTGAGGACTTGTAGGGTAGTACTTACTGGCTAGAGTAGAGGAAATGGATTCTATTTGAATATCTGTCTAGAGGCTTTGCCCCACAGGTCCTGGTTGTCCTTGATGGGCTGCAGCTGTGAGCATTGAAGAGAACTGGGATAAAAGGGGGCGGCGTAGCCATTCAGGGAGAGCCTTGAAGGAGCCCTGAACTGGGAAAGAACAGCATGCAGAAGAAAGCGTCTGTGCTGTGAAGATCTGCAGCCATAAGAACACACCGAGGAGGTATGGACTTTAGCAATCTGAGAACAGCATGATGGGACTCTAGAGAAATAGAACAACAACAAGTGGTAGCTTTAGATTTGGAGCAATCCAGCAAAGCTTGCAAATTTCTTGCTGGGCACCACCCTCTTGGTCAGGGCGAGTGGCCAGAAATGGAGGCCATTTTCCATGGGGAAAACGAAGTCATTGGCCCAGGCTCTGGGTGTCAGATGACTGGTGGCATCTGGGGCTGTAAGGACTTGCAGGGTCCTAGTTGCTGGCAGCTTTCGTTCTGGAAGGATCCAGCACAGTTTGTAGATTCCTGGCTTGGCACTGCCCTGCCTGCCAGGCCAAGTGGCCACAAATGAAGGCCATTTCCCATGGGAAAAACGAAGTCCTTTCCCCAGGGTCTCAGGAATATGTTCAAGGTGGCGTTTGAGGCTCTAAGTACTTCCAGGGCCCTAGTTGCTGCCAGCTTTTCTTTTGGAAAAATCCAGCAACGATTGCATCATTCTAGCTAGGCTCCCACTTTCTGCCAGGGTGAGTGGCTGCCAAGGGAGGCCATTTGCCATGGGAAAAAGAAGTCCTTTCCCCAGGGTCTGGGTGTCAGATGAAAGGTGGCCTTTGGGGTTCTGAGGACTTGTAGGGTAGTACTTACTGGCTAGAGTAGAGGAAATGGATTCTATTTGAATATCTGTCTAGAGGCTTTGCCCCACAGGTCCTGGTTGTCCTTGATGGGCTGCAGCTGTGAGCATTGAAGAGAACTGGGATAAAAGGGGGCGGCGTAGCCATTCAGGGAGAGCCTTGAAGGAGCCCTGAACTGGGAAAGAACAGCATGCAGAAGAAAGCGTCTGTGCTGTGAAGATCTGCAGCCATAAGAACACACCGAGGAGGTATGGACTTTAGCAATCTGAGAACAGCATGATGGGACTCTAGAGAAATAGAACAACAACAAGTGGTAGCTTTCGATTTGGAGCAATCCAGCAAAGCTTGCAAATTTCTTGCTGGGCACCACCCTCTTGGTCAGGGCGAGTGGCCAGAAATGGAGGCAATTTTCCATGGGGAAAACGAAGTCATTGGCCCAGGCTCTGGGTGTCAGATGACTGGTGGCATCTGGGGCTGTAAGGACTTGCAGGGTCCTAGTTGCTGGCAGCTTTCGTTCTGGAAGGATCCAGCACAGTTTGTAGATTCCTGGCTTGGCACTGCCCTGCCTGCCAGGCCAAGTGGCCACAAATGAAGGCCATTTCCCATGGGAAAAACGAAGTCCTTTCCCCAGGGTCTCAGGAATATGTTCAAGGTGGCGTTTGAGGCTCTAAGTACTTCCAGGGCCCTAGTTGCTGGCAGCTTTTCTTTTGGAAAAATCCAGCAACGATTGCATCATTCTAGCTAGGCTCCCACTTTCTGCCAGGGTGAGTGGCTGCCAAGGGAGGCCATTTGCCATGGGAAAAAGAAGTCCTTTCCCCAGGGTCTGGGTGTCAGATGAAAGGTGGCCTTTGGGGTTCTGAGGACTTGTAGGGTAGTACTTACTGGCTAGAGTAGAGGAAATGGATTCTATTTGAATATCTGTCTAGAGGCTTTGCCCCACAGGTCCTGGTTGTCCTTGATGGGCTGCAGCTGTGAGCATTGAAGAGAACTGGGATAAAAGGGGGCGGCTTAGCCATTCAGGGAGAGCCTTGAAGGAGCCCTGAACTGGGAAAGAACAGCATGCAGAAGAAAGCGTCTGTGCTGTGAAGATCTGCAGCCATAAGAACACACCGAGGAGGTATGGACTTTAGCAATCTGAGAACAGCATGATGGGACTCTAGAGAAATAGAACAACAACAAGTGGCAGCTTTAGATTTGGAGCAATCCAGCAAAGCTTGCAAATTTCTTGCTGGGCACCACCCTCTTGGTCAGGGCGAGTGGCCAGAAATGGAGGCCATTTTCCATGGGGAAAACGAAGTCATTGGCCCAGGCTCTGGGTGTCAGATGACTGGTGGCATCTGGGGCTGTAAGGACTTGCAGGGTCCTAGTTGCTGGCAGCTTTCGTTCTGGAAGGATCCAGCACAGTTTGTAGATTCCTGGCTTGGCACTGCCCTGCCTGCCAGGCCAAGTGGCCACAAATGAAGGCCATTTCCCATGGGAAAAACGAAGTCCTTTCCCCAGGGTCTCAGGAATATGTTCAAGGTGGCGTTTGAGGCTCTAAGTACTTCCAGGGCCCTAGTTGCTGGCAGCTTTTCTTTTGGAAAAATCCAGCAACGATTGCATCATTCTAGCTAGGCTCCCACTTTCTGCCAGGGTGAGTGGCTGCCAAGGGAGGCCATTTGCCATGGGAAAAAGAAGTCCTTTCCCCAGGGTCTGGGTGTCAGATGAAAGGTGGCCTTTGGGGTTCTGAGGACTTGTAGGGTACTACTTACTGGCTAGAGTAGAGGAAATGGATTCTATTTGAATATCTGTCCCACAGGTCCTGGTTGTCCTTGATGGGCTGCAGCTGTGAGCATTGAAGAGAACTGGGATAAAAGGGGGCGGCGTAGCCATTCAGGGAGAGCCTTGAAGGAGCCCTGAACTGGGAAAGAACAGCATGCAGAAGAAAGCGTCTGTGCTGTGAAGATCTGCAGCCATAAGAACACACCGAGGAGGTATGGACTTTAGCAATCTGAGAACAGCATGATGGGACTCTAGAGAAATAGAACAACAACAAGTGGTAGCTTTAGATTTGGAGCAATCCAGCAAAGCTTGCAAATTTCTTGCTGGGCACCACCCTCTTGGTCAGGGCGAGTGGCCAGAAATGGAGGCCATTTTCCATGGGGAAAACGAAGTCATTGGCCCAGGCTCTGGGTGTCAGATGACTGGTGGCATCTGGGGCTGTAAGGACTTGCAGGGTCCTAGTTGCTGGCAGCTTTCGTTCTGGAAGGATCCAGCACAGTTTGTAGATTCCTGGCTTGGCACTGCCCTGCCTGCCAGGCCAAGTGGCCACAAATGAAGGCCATTTCCCATGGGAAAAACGAAGTCCTTTCCCCAGGGTCTCAGGAATATGTTCAAGGTGGCGTTTGAGGCTCTAAGTACTTCCAGGGCCCTAGTTGCTGGCAGCTTTTCTTTTGGAAAAATCCAGCAATGATTGCATCATTCTAGCTAGGCTCCCACTTTCTGCCAGGGTGAGTGGCTGCCAAGGGAGGCCATTTGCCATGGGAAAAAGAAGTCCTTTCCCCAGGGTCTGGGTGTCAGATGAAAGGTGGCCTTTGGGGTTCTGAGGACTTGTAGGGTAGTACTTACTGGCTAGAGTAGAGGAAATGGATTCTATTTGAATATCTGTCCCACAGGTCCTGGTTGTCCTTGATGGGCTGCAGCTGTGAGCATTGAAGAGAACTGGGATAAAAGGGGGCGGCTTAGCCATTCAGGGAGAGCCTTGAAGGAGCCCTGAACTGGGAAAGAACAGCATGCAGAAGAAAGCGTCTGTGCTGTGAAGATCTGCAGCCATAAGAACACACCGAGGAGGTATGGACTTTAGCAATCTGAGAACAGCATGATGGGACTCTAGAGAAATAGAACAACAACAAGTGGTAGCTTTCGATTTGGAGCAATCCAGCAAAGCTTGCAAATTTCTTGCTGGGCACCACCCTCTTGGTCAGGGCGAGTGGCCAGAAATGGAGGCAATTTTCCATGGGGAAAACAAAGTCATTGGCCCAGGCTCTGGGTGTCAGATGACTGGTGGCATCTGGGGCTCTAAGGACTTGCAGGGTCCTAGTTGCTGGCAGCTTTCGTTCTGGAAGGATCCAGCAGAGTTTGTAGATTCCTGGCTTGGCACTGCCCTGCCTGCCAGGCCAAGTGGCCACAAATGAAGGCCATTTCCCATGGGAAAAACGAAGTCCTTTCCCCAGGGTCTCAGGAATATGTTCAAGGTGGCGTTTGAGGCTCTAAGTACTTCCAGGGCCCTAGTTGCTGCCAGCTTTTCTTTTGGAAAAATCCAGCAACGATTGCATCATTCTAGCTAGGCTCCCACTTTCTGCCAGGGTGAGTGGCTGCCAAGGGAGGCCATTTGCCATGGGAAAAAGAAGTCCTTTCCCCAGGGTCTGGGTGTCAGATGAAAGGTGGCCTTTGGGGTTCTGAGGACTTGTAGGGTAGTACTTACTGGCTAGAGTAGAGGAAATGGATTCTATTTGAATATCTGTCTAGAGGCTTTGCCCCACAGGTCCTGGTTGTCCTTGATGGGCTGCAGCTGTGAGCATTGAAGAGAACTGGGATAAAAGGGGGCGGCTTAGCCATTCAGGGAGAGCCTTGAAGGAGCCCTGAACTGGGAAAGAACAGCATGCAGAAGAAAGCGTCTGTGCTGTGAAGATCTGCAGCCATAAGAACACACCGAGGAGGTATGGACTTTAGCAATCTGAGAACAGCATGATGGGACTCTAGAGAAATAGAACAACAACAAGTGGCAGCTTTCGATTTGGAGCAATCCAGCAAAGCTTGCAAATTTCTTGCTGGGCACCACCCTCTTGGTCAGGGCGAGTGGCCAGAAATGGAGGCCATTTTCCATGGGGAAAACGAAGTCATTGGCCCAGGCTCTGGGTGTCAGATGACTGGTGGCATCTGGGGCTGTAAGGACTTGCAGGGTCCTAGTTGCTGGCAGCTTTCGTTCTGGAAGGATCCAGCACAGTTTGTAGATTCCTGGCTTGGCACTGCCCTGCCTGCCAGGCCAAGTGGCCACAAATGAAGGCCATTTTCCATGGGAAAAACGAAGTCCTTTCCCCAGGGTCTCAGGAATATGTTCAAGGTGGCGTTTGAGGCTCTAAGTACTTCCAGGGCCCTAGTTGCTGCCAGCTTTTCTTTTGGAAAAATCCAGCAACGATTGCATCATTCTAGCTAGGCTCCCACTTTCTGCCAGGGTGAGTGGCTGCCAAGGGAGGCCATTTGCCATGGGAAAAAGAAGTCCTTTCCCCAGGGTCTGGGTGTCAGATGAAAGGTGGCCTTTGGGGTTCTGAGGACTTGTAGGGTAGTACTTACTGGCTAGAGTAGAGGAAATGGATTCTATTTGAATATCTGTCCCACAGGTCCTGGTTGTCCTTGATGGGCTGCAGCTGTGAGCATTGAAGAGAACTGGGATAAAAGGGGGCGGCGTAGCCATTCAGGGAGAGCCTTGAAGGAGCCCTGAACTGGGAAAGAACAGCATGCAGAAGAAAGCGTCTGTGCTGTGAAGATCTGCAGCCATAAGAACACACCGAGGAGGTATGGACTTTAGCAATCTGAGAACAGCATGATGGGACTCTAGAGAAATAGAACAACAACAAGTGGTAGCTTTCGATTTGGAGCAATCCAGCAAAGCTTGCAAATTTCTTGCTGGGCACCACCCTCTTGGTCAGGGCGAGTGGCCAGAAATGGAGGCAATTTTCCATGGGGAAAACGAAGTCATTGGCCCAGGCTCTGGGTGTCAGATGACTGGTGGCATCTGGGGCTGTAAGGACTTGCAGGGTCCTAGTTGCTGGCAGCTTTCGTTCTGGAAGGATCCAGCACAGTTTGTAGATTCCTGGCTTGGCACTGCCCTGCCTGCCAGGCCAAGTGGCCACAAATGAAGGCCATTTCCCATGGGAAAAACGAAGTCCTTTCCCCAGGGTCTCAGGAATATGTTCAAGGTGGCGTTTGAGGCTCTAAGTACTTCCAGGGCCCTAGTTGCTGCCAGCTTTTCTTTTGGAAAAATCCAGCAACGATTGCATCATTCTAGCTAGGCTCCCACTTTCTGCCAGGGTGAGTGGCTGCCAAGGGAGGCCATTTGCCATGGGAAAAAGAAGTCCTTTCCCCAGGGTCTGGGTGTCAGATGAAAGGTGGCCTTTGGGGTTCTGAGGACTTGTAGGGTAGTACTTACTGGCTAGAGTAGAGGAAATGGATTCTATTTGAATATCTGTCTAGAGGCTTTGCCCCACAGGTCCTGGTTGTCCTTGATGGGCTGCAGCTGTGAGCATTGAAGAGAACTGGGATAAAAGGGGGCGGCTTAGCCATTCAGGGAGAGCCTTGAAGGAGCCCTGAACTGGGAAAGAACAGCATGCAGAAGAAAGCGTCTGTGCTGTGAAGATCTGCAGCCATAAGAACACACCGAGGAGGTATGGACTTTAGCAATCTGAGAACAGCATGATGGGACTCTAGAGAAATAGAACAACAACAAGTGGCAGCTTTAGATTTGGAGCAATCCAGCAAAGCTTGCAAATTTCTTGCTGGGCACCACCCTCTTGGTCAGGGCGAGTGGCCAGAAATGGAGGCCATTTTCCATGGGGAAAACGAAGTCATTGGCCCAGGCTCTGGGTGTCAGATGACTGGTGGCATCTGGGGCTGTAAGGACTTGCAGGGTCCTAGTTGCTGGCAGCTTTCGTTCTGGAAGGATCCAGCAGAGTTTGTAGATTCCTGGCTTGGCACTGCCCTGCCTGCCAGGCCAAGTGGCCACAAATGAAGGCCATTTTCCATGGGAAAAACGAAGTCCTTTCCCCAGGGTCTCAGGAATATGTTCAAGGTGGCGTTTGAGGCTCTAAGTACTTCCAGGGCCCTAGTTGCTGCCAGCTTTTCTTTTGGAAAAATCCAGCAACGATTGCATCATTCTAGCTAGGCTCCCACTTTCTGCCAGGGTGAGTGGCTGCCAAGGGAGGCCATTTGCCATGGGAAAAAGAAGTCCTTTCCCCAGGGTCTGGGTGTCAGATGAAAGGTGGCCTTTGGGGTTCTGAGGACTTGTAGGGTACTACTTACTGGCTAGAGTAGAGGAAATGGATTCTATTTGAATATCTGTCCCACAGGTCCTGGTTGTCCTTGATGGGCTGCAGCTGTGAGCATTGAAGAGAACTGGGATAAAAGGGGGCGGCGTAGCCATTCAGGGAGAGCCTTGAAGGAGCCCTGAACTGGGAAAGAACAGCATGCAGAAGAAAGCGTCTGTGCTGTGAAGATCTGCAGCCATAAGAACACACCGAGGAGGTATGGACTTTAGCAATCTGAGAACAGCATGATGGGACTCTAGAGAAATAGAAGAACAACAAGTGGTAGCTTTAGATTTGGAGCAATCCAGCAAAGCTTGCAAATTTCTTGCTGGGCACCACCCTCTTGGTCAGGGCGAGTGGCCAGAAATGGAGGCCATTTTCCATGGGGAAAACGAAGTCATTGGCCCAGGCTCTGGGTGTCAGATGACTGGTGGCATCTGGGGCTGTAAGGACTTGCAGGGTCCTAGTTGCTGGCAGCTTTCGTTCTGGAAGGATCCAGCACAGTTTGTAGATTCCTGGCTTGGCACTGCCCTGCCTGCCAGGCCAAGTGGCCACAAATGAAGGCCATTTCCCATGGGAAAAACGAAGTCCTTTCCCCAGGGTCTCAGGAATATGTTCAAGGTGGCGTTTGAGGCTCTAAGTACTTCCAGGGCCCTAGTTGCTGGCAGCTTTTCTTTTGGAAAAATCCAGCAATGATTGCATCATTCTAGCTAGGCTCCCACTTTCTGCCAGGGTGAGTGGCTGCCAAGGGAGGCCATTTGCCATGGGAAAAAGAAGTCCTTTCCCCAGGGTCTGGGTGTCAGATGAAAGGTGGCCTTTGGGGTTCTGAGGACTTGTAGGGTAGTACTTACTGGCTAGAGTAGAGGAAATGGATTCTATTTGAATATCTGTCCCACAGGTCCTGGTTGTCCTTGATGGGCTGCAGCTGTGAGCATTGAAGAGAACTGGGATAAAAGGGGGCGGCTTAGCCATTCAGGGAGAGCCTTGAAGGAGCCCTGAACTGGGAAAGAACAGCATGCAGAAGAAAGCGTCTGTGCTGTGAAGATCTGCAGCCATAAGAACACACCGAGGAGGTATGGACTTTAGCAATCTGAGAACAGCATGATGGGACTCTAGAGAAATAGAACAACAACAAGTGGTAGCTTTCGATTTGGAGCAATCCAGCAAAGCTTGCAAATTTCTTGCTGGGCACCACCCTCTTGGTCAGGGCGAGTGGCCAGAAATGGAGGCAATTTTCCATGGGGAAAACAAAGTCATTGGCCCAGGCTCTGGGTGTCAGATGACTGGTGGCATCTGGGGCTCTAAGGACTTGCAGGGTCCTAGTTGCTGGCAGCTTTCGTTCTGGAAGGATCCAGCAGAGTTTGTAGATTCCTGGCTTGGCACTGCCCTGCCTGCCAGGCCAAGTGGCCACAAATGAAGGCCATTTCCCATGGGAAAAACGAAGTCCTTTCCCCAGGGTCTCAGGAATATGTTCAAGGTGGCGTTTGAGGCTCTAAGTACTTCCAGGGCCCTAGTTGCTGCCAGCTTTTCTTTTGGAAAAATCCAGCAACGATTGCATCATTCTAGCTAGGCTCCCACTTTCTGCCAGGGTGAGTGGCTGCCAAGGGAGGCCATTTGCCATGGGAAAAAGAAGTCCTTTCCCCAGGGTCTGGGTGTCAGATGAAAGGTGGCCTTTGGGGTTCTGAGGACTTGTAGGGTAGTACTTACTGGCTAGAGTAGAGGAAATGGATTCTATTTGAATATCTGTCTAGAGGCTTTGCCCCACAGGTCCTGGTTGTCCTTGATGGGCTGCAGCTGTGAGCATTGAAGAGAACTGGGATAAAAGGGGGCGGCGTAGCCATTCAGGGAGAGCCTTGAAGGAGCCCTGAACTGGGAAAGAACAGCATGCAGAAGAAAGCGTCTGTGCTGTGAAGATCTGCAGCCATAAGAACACACCGAGGAGGTATGGACTTTAGCAATCTGAGAACAGGATGATGGGACTCTAGAGAAATAGAACAACAACAAGTGGCAGCTTTCGATTTGGAGCAATCCAGCAAAGCTTGCAAATTTCTTGCTGGGCACCACCCTCTTGGTCAGGGCGAGTGGCCAGAAATGGAGGCCATTTTCCATGGGGAAAACGAAGTCATTGGCCCAGGCTCTGGGTGTCAGATGACTGGTGGCATCTGGGGCTCTAAGGACTTGCAGGGTCCTAGTTGCTGGCAGCTTTCGTTCTGGAAGGATCCAGCACAGTTTGTAGATTCCTGGCTTGGCACTGCCCTGCCTGCCAGGCCAAGTGGCCACAAATGAAGGCCATTTTCCATGGGAAAAACGAAGTCCTTTCCCCAGGGTCTCAGGAATATGTTCAAGGTGGCGTTTGAGGCTCTAAGTACTTCCAGGGCCCTAGTTGCTGCCAGCTTTTCTTTTGGAAAAATCCAGCAACGATTGCATCATTCTAGCTAGGCTCCCACTTTCTGCCAGGGTGAGTGGCTGCCAAGGGAGGCCATTTGCCATGGGAAAAAGAAGTCCTTTCCCCAGGGTCTGGGTGTCAGATGAAAGGTGGCCTTTGGGGTTCTGAGGACTTGTAGGGTAGTACTTACTGGCTAGAGTAGAGGAAATGGATTCTATTTGAATATCTGTCCCACAGGTCCTGGTTGTCCTTGATGGGCTGCAGCTGTGAGCATTGAAGAGAACTGGGATAAAAGGGGGCGGCTTAGCCATTCAGGGAGAGCCTTGAAGGAGCCCTGAACTGGGAAAGAACAGCATGCAGAAGAAAGCGTCTGTGCTGTGAAGATCTGCAGCCATAAGAACACACCGAGGAGGTATGGACTTTAGCAATCTGAGAACAGCATGATGGGACTCTAGAGAAATAGAACAACAACAAGTGGCAGCTTTCGATTTGGAGCAATCCAGCAAAGCTTGCAAATTTCTTGCTGGGCACCACCCTCTTGGTCAGGGCGAGTGGCCAGAAATGGAGGCCATTTTCCATGGGGAAAACGAAGTCATTGGCCCAGGCTCTGGGTGTCAGATGACTGGTGGCATCTGGGGCTGTAAGGACTTGCAGGGTCCTAGTTGCTGGCAGCTTTCGTTCTGGAAGGATCCAGCACAGTTTGTAGATTCCTGGCTTGGCACTGCCCTGCCTGCCAGGCCAAGTGGCCACAAATGAAGGCCATTTTCCATGGGAAAAACGAAGTCCTTTCCCCAGGGTCTCAGTAATATGTTCAAGGTGGCGTTTGAGGCTCTAAGTACTTCCAGGGCCCTAGTTGCTGCCAGCTTTTCTTTTGGAAAAATCCAGCAACGATTGCATCATTCTAGCTAGGCTCCCACTTTCTGCCAGGGTGAGTGGCTGCCAAGGGAGGCCATTTGCCATGGGAAAAAGAAGTCCTTTCCCCAGGGTCTGGGTGTCAGATGAAAGGTGGCCTTTGGGGTTCTGAGGACTTGTAGGGTAGTACTTACTGGCTAGAGTAGAGGAAATGGATTCTATTTGAATATCTGTCTAGAGGCTTTGCCCCACAGGTCCTGGTTGTCCTTGATGGGCTGCAGCTGTGAGCATTGAAGAGAACTGGGATAAAAGGGGGCGGCTTAGCCATTCAGGGAGAGCCTTGAAGGAGCCCTGAACTGGGAAAGAACAGCATGCAGAAGAAAGCGTCTGTGCTGTGAAGATCTGCAGCCATAAGAACACACCGAGGAGGTATGGACTTTAGCAATCTGAGAACAGCATGATGGGACTCTAGAGAAATAGAACAACAACAAGTGGTAGCTTTCGATTTGGAGCAATCCAGCAAAGCTTGCAAATTTCTTGCTGGGCACCACCCTCTTGGTCAGGGCGAGTGGCCAGAAATGGAGGCCATTTTCCATGGGGAAAACGAAGTCATTGGCCCAGGCTCTGGGTGTCAGATGACTGGTGGCATCTGGGGCTGTAAGGACTTGCAGGGTCCTAGTTGCTGGCAGCTTTCGTTCTGGAAGGATCCAGCACAGTTTGTAGATTCCTGGCTTGGCACTGCCCTGCCTGCCAGGCCAAGTGGCCACAAATGAAGGCCATTTCCCATGGGAAAAACGAAGTCCTTTCCCCAGGGTCTCAGGAATATGTTCAAGGTGGCGTTTGAGGCTCTAAGTACTTCCAGGGCCCTAGTTGCTGCCAGCTTTTCTTTTGGAAAAATCCAGCAACGATTGCATCATTCTAGCTAGGCTCCCACTTTCTGCCAGGGTGAGTGGCTGCCAAGGGAGGCCATTTGCCATGGGAAAAAGAAGTCCTTTCCCCAGGGTCTGGGTGTCAGATGAAAGGTGGCCTTTGGGGTTCTGAGGACTTGTAGGGTAGTACTTACTGGCTAGAGTAGAGGAAATGGATTCTATTTGAATATCTGTCCCACAGGTCCTGGTTGTCCTTGATGGGCTGCAGCTGTGAGCATTGAAGAGAACTGGGATAAAAGGGGGCGGCGTAGCCATTCAGGGAGAGCCTTGAAGGAGCCCTGAACTGGGAAAGAACAGCATGCAGAAGAAAGCGTCTGTGCTGTGAAGATCTGCAGCCATAAGAACACACCGAGGAGGTATGGACTTTAGCAATCTGAGAACAGCATGATGGGACTCTAGAGAAATAGAACAACAACAAGTGGTAGCTTTCGATTTGGAGCAATCCAGCAAAGCTTGCAAATTTCTTGCTGGGCACCACCCTCTTGGTCAGGGCGAGTGGCCAGAAATGGAGGCCATTTTCCATGGGGAAAACGAAGTCATTGGCCCAGGCTCTGGGTGTCAGATGACTGGTGGCATCTGGGGCTCTAAGGACTTGCAGGGTCCTAGTTGCTGGCAGCTTTCGTTCTGGAAGGATCCAGCAGAGTTTGTAGATTCCTGGCTTGGCACTGCCCTGCCTGCCAGGCCAAGTGGCCACAAATGAAGGCCATTTTCCATGGGAAAAACGAAGTCCTTTCCCCAGGGTCTCAGGAATATGTTCAAGGTGGCGTTTGAGGCTCTAAGTACTTCCAGGGCCCTAGTTGCTGCCAGCTTTTCTTTTGGAAAAATCCAGCAACGATTGCATCATTCTAGCTAGGCTCCCACTTTCTGCCAGGGTGAGTGGCTGCCAAGGGAGGCCATTTGCCATGGGAAAAAGAAGTCCTTTCCCCAGGGTCTGGGTGTCAGATGAAAGGTGGCCTTTGGGGTTCTGAGGACTTGTAGGGTAGTACTTACTGGCTAGAGTAGAGGAAATGGATTCTATTTGAATATCTGTCTAGAGGCTTTGCCCCACAGGTCCTGGTTGTCCTTGATGGGCTGCAGCTGTGAGCATTGAAGAGAACTGGGATAAAAGGGGGCGGCTTAGCCATTCAGGGAGAGCCTTGAAGGAGCCCTGAACTGGGAAAGAACAGCATGCAGAAGAAAGCGTCTGTGCTGTGAAGATCTGCAGCCATAAGAACACACCGAGGAGGTATGGACTTTAGCAATCTGAGAACAGCATGATGGGACTCTAGAGAAATAGAACAACAACAAGTGGCAGCTTTAGATTTGGAGCAATCCAGCAAAGCTTGCAAATTTCTTGCTGGGCACCACCCTCTTGGTCAGGGCGAGTGGCCAGAAATGGAGGCAATTTTCCATGGGGAAAACGAAGTCATTGGCCCAGGCTCTGGGTGTCAGATGACTGGTGGCATCTGGGGCTCTAAGGACTTGCAGGGTCCTAGTTGCTGGCAGCTTTCGTTCTGGAAGGATCCAGCAGAGTTTGTAGATTCCTGGCTTGGCACTGCCCTGCCTGCCAGGCCAAGTGGCCACAAATGAAGGCCATTTTCCATGGGAAAAACGAAGTCCTTTCCCCAGGGTCTCAGGAATATGTTCAAGGTGGCGTTTGAGGCTCTAAGTACTTCCAGGGCCCTAGTTGCTGCCAGCTTTTCTTTTGGAAAAATCCAGCAACGATTGCATCATTCTAGCTAGGCTCCCACTTTCTGCCAGGGTGAGTGGCTGCCAAGGGAGGCCATTTGCCATGGGAAAAAGAAGTCCTTTCCCCAGGGTCTGGGTGTCAGATGAAAGGTGGCCTTTGGGGTTCTGAGGACTTGTAGGGTAGTACTTACTGGCTAGAGTAGAGGAAATGGATTCTATTTGAATATCTGTCTAGAGGCTTTGCCCCACAGGTCCTGGTTGTCCTTGATGGGCTGCAGCTGTGAGCATTGAAGAGAACTGGGATAAAAGGGGGCGGCTTAGCCATTCAGGGAGAGCCTTGAAGGAGCCCTGAACTGGGAAAGAACAGCATGCAGAAGAAAGCGTCTGTGCTGTGAAGATCTGCAGCCATAAGAACACACCGAGGAGGTATGGACTTTAGCAATCTGAGAACAGCATGATGGGACTCTAGAGAAATAGAAGAACAACAAGTGGCAGCTTTAGATTTGGAGCAATCCAGCAAAGCTTGCAAATTTCTTGCTGGGCACCACCCTCTTGGTCAGGGCGAGTGGCCAGAAATGGAGGCCATTTTCCATGGGGAAAACGAAGTCATTGGCCCAGGCTCTGGGTGTCAGATGACAGGTGGCATCTGGGGCTGTAAGGACTTGCAGGGTCCTAGTTGCTGGCAGCTTTCGTTCTGGAAGGATCCAGCAGAGTTTGTAGATTCCTGGCTTGGCACTGCCCTGCCTGCCAGGCCAAGTGGCCACAAATGAAGGCCATTTTCCATGGGAAAAACGAAGTCCTTTCCCCAGGGTCTCAGGAATATGTTCAAGGTGGCGTTTGAGGCTCTAAGTACTTCCAGGGCCCTAGTTGCTGCCAGCTTTTCTTTTGGAAAAATCCAGCAACGATTGCATCATTCTAGCTAGGCTCCCACTTTCTGCCAGGGTGAGTGGCTGCCAAGGGAGGCCATTTGCCATGGGAAAAAGAAGTCCTTTCCCCAGGGTCTGGGTGTCAGATGAAAGGTGGCCTTTGGGGTTCTGAGGACTTGTAGGGTAGTACTTACTGGCTAGAGTAGAGGAAATGGATTCTATTTGAATATCTGTCTAGAGGCTTTGCCCCACAGGTCCTGGTTGTCCTTGATGGGCTGCAGCTGTGAGCATTGAAGAGAACTGGGATAAAAGGGGGCGGCTTAGCCATTCAGGGAGAGCCTTGAAGGAGCCCTGAACTGGGAAAGAACAGCATGCAGAAGAAAGCGTCTGTGCTGTGAAGATCTGCAGCCATAAGAACACACCGAGGAGGTATGGACTTTAGCAATCTGAGAACAGCATGATGGGACTCTAGAGAAATAGAACAACAACAAGTGGCAGCTTTCGATTTGGAGCAATCCAGCAAAGCTTGCAAATTTCTTGCTGGGCACCACCCTCTTGGTCAGGGCGAGTGGCCAGAAATGGAGGCCATTTTCCATGGGGAAAATGAAGTCATTGGCCCAGGCTCTGGGTGTCAGATGACTGGTGGCATCTGGGGCTGTAAGGACTTGCAGGGTCCTAGTTGCTGGCAGCTTTCGTTCTGGAAGGATCCAGCAGAGTTTGTAGATTCCTGGCTTGGCACTGCCCTGCCTGCCAGGCCAAGTGGCCACAAATGAAGGCCATTTTCCATGGGAAAAACGAAGTCCTTTCCCCAGGGTCTCAGGAATATGTTCAAGGTGGCGTTTGAGGCTCTAAGTACTTCCAGGGCCCTAGTTGCTGGCAGCTTTTCTTTTGGAAAAATCCAGCAACGATTGCATCATTCTAGCTAGGCTCCCACTTTCTGCCAGGGTGAGTGGCTGCCAAGGGAGGCCATTTGCCATGGGAAAAAGAAGTCCTTTCCCCAGGGTCTGGGTGTCAGATGAAAGGTGGCCTTTGGGGTTCTGAGGACTTGTAGGGTAGTACTTACTGGCTAGAGTAGAGGAAATGGATTCTATTTGAATATCTGTCCCACAGGTCCTGGTTGTCCTTGATGGGCTGCAGCTGTGAGCATTGAAGAGAACTGGGATAAAAGGGGGCGGCTTAGCCATTCAGGGAGAGCCTTGAAGGAGCCCTGAACTGGGAAAGAACAGCATGCAGAAGAAAGCGTCTGTGCTGTGAAGATCTGCAGCCATAAGAACACACCGAGGAGGTATGGACTTTAGCAATCTGAGAACAGCATGATGGGACTCTAGAGAAATAGAACAACAACAAGTGGCAGCTTTAGATTTGGAGCAATCCAGCAAAGCTTGCAAATTTCTTGCTGGGCACCACCCTCTTGGTCAGGGCGAGTGGCCAGAAATGGAGGCCATTTTCCATGGGGAAAACGAAGTCATTGGCCCAGGCTCTGGGTGTCAGATGACTGGTGGCATCTGGGGCTGTAAGGACTTGCAGGGTCCTAGTTGCTGGCAGCTTTCGTTCTGGAAGGATCCAGCAGAGTTTGTAGATTCCTGGCTTGGCACTGCCCTGCCTGCCAGGCCAAGTGGCCACAAATGAAGGCCATTTTCCATGGGAAAAACGAAGTCCTTTCCCCAGGGTCTCAGGAATATGTTCAAGGTGGCGTTTGAGGCTCTAAGTACTTCCAGGGCCCTAGTTGCTGCCAGCTTTTCTTTTGGAAAAATCCAGCAACGATTGCATCATTCTAGCTAGGCTCCCACTTTCTGCCAGGGTGAGTGGCTGCCAAGGGAGGCCATTTGCCATGGGAAAAAGAAGTCCTTTCCCCAGGGTCTGGGTGTCAGATGAAAGGTGGCCTTTGGGGTTCTGAGGACTTGTAGGGTAGTACTTACTGGCTAGAGTAGAGGAAATGGATTCTATTTGAATATCTGTCTAGAGGCTTTGCCCCACAGGTCCTGGTTGTCCTTGATGGGCTGCAGCTGTGAGCATTGAAGAGAACTGGGATAAAAGGGGGCGGCGTAGCCATTCAGGGAGAGCCTTGAAGGAGCCCTGAACTGGGAAAGAACAGCATGCAGAAGAAAGCGTCTGTGCTGTGAAGATCTGCAGCCATAAGAACACACCGAGGAGGTATGGACTTTAGCAATCTGAGAACAGCATGATGGGACTCTAGAGAAATAGAACAACAACAAGTGGTAGCTTTAGATTTGGAGCAATCCAGCAAAGCTTGCAAATTTCTTGCTGGGCACCACCCTCTTGGTCAGGGCGAGTGGCCAGAAATGGAGGCCATTTTCCATGGGGAAAACGAAGTCATTGGCCCAGGCTCTGGGTGTCAGATGACTGGTGGCATCTGGGGCTGTAAGGACTTGCAGGGTCCTAGTTGCTGGCAGCTTTCGTTCTGGAAGGATCCAGCAGAGTTTGTAGATTCCTGGCTTGGCACTGCCCTGCCTGCCAGGCCAAGTGGCCACAAATGAAGGCCATTTCCCATGGGAAAAACGAAGTCCTTTCCCCAGGGTCTCAGGAATATGTTCAAGGTGGCGTTTGAGGCTCTAAGTACTTCCAGGGCCCTAGTTGCTGCCAGCTTTTCTTTTGGAAAAATCCAGCAACGATTGCATCATTCTAGCTAGGCTCCCACTTTCTGCCAGGGTGAGTGGCTGCCAAGGGAGGCCATTTGCCATGGGAAAAAGAAGTCCTTTCCCCAGGGTCTGGGTGTCAGATGAAAGGTGGCCTTTGGGGTTCTGAGGACTTGTAGGGTAGTACTTACTGGCTAGAGTAGAGGAAATGGATTCTATTTGAATATCTGTCCCACAGGTCCTGGTTGTCCTTGATGGGCTGCAGCTGTGAGCATTGAAGAGAACTGGGATAAAAGGGGGCGGCGTAGCCATTCAGGGAGAGCCTTGAAGGAGCCCTGAACTGGGAAAGAACAGCATGCAGAAGAAAGCGTCTGTGCTGTGAAGATCTGCAGCCATAAGAACACACCGAGGAGGTATGGACTTTAGCAATCTGAGAACAGCATGATGGGACTCTAGAGAAATAGAACAACAACAAGTGGTAGCTTTCGATTTGGAGCAATCCAGCAAAGCTTGCAAATTTCTTGCTGGGCACCACCCTCTTGGTCAGGGCGAGTGGCCAGAAATGGAGGCCATTTTCCATGGGGAAAACGAAGTCATTGGCCCAGGCTCTGGGTGTCAGATGACTGGTGGCATCTGGGGCTGTAAGGACTTGCAGGGTCCTAGTTGCTGGCAGCTTTCGTTCTGGAAGGATCCAGCACAGTTTGTAGATTCCTGGCTTGGCACTGCCCTGCCTGCCAGGCCAAGTGGCCACAAATGAAGGCCATTTCCCATGGGAAAAACGAAGTCCTTTCCCCAGGGTCTCAGGAATATGTTCAAGGTGGCGTTTGAGGCTCTAAGTACTTCCAGGGCCCTAGTTGCTGCCAGCTTTTCTTTTGGAAAAATCCAGCAACGATTGCATCATTCTAGCTAGGCTCCCACTTTCTGCCAGGGTGAGTGGCTGCCAAGGGAGGCCATTTGCCATGGGAAAAAGAAGTCCTTTCCCCAGGGTCTGGGTGTCAGATGAAAGGTGGCCTTTGGGGTTCTGAGGACTTGTAGGGTAGTACTTACTGGCTAGAGTAGAGGAAATGGATTCTATTTGAATATCTGTCTAGAGGCTTTGCCCCACAGGTCCTGGTTGTCCTTGATGGGCTGCAGCTGTGAGCATTGAAGAGAACTGGGATAAAAGGGGGCGGCTTAGCCATTCAGGGAGAGCCTTGAAGGAGCCCTGAACTGGGAAAGAACAGCATGCAGAAGAAAGCGTCTGTGCTGTGAAGATCTGCAGCCATAAGAACACACCGAGGAGGTATGGACTTTAGCAATCTGAGAACAGCATGATGGGACTCTAGAGAAATAGAACAACAACAAGTGGCAGCTTTCGATTTGGAGCAATCCAGCAAAGCTTGCAAATTTCTTGCTGGGCACCACCCTCTTGGTCAGGGCGAGTGGCCAGAAATGGAGGCCATTTTCCATGGGGAAAACGAAGTCATTGGCCCAGGCTCTGGGTGTCAGATGACTGGTGGCATCTGGGGCTGTAAGGACTTGCAGGGTCCTAGTTGCTGGCAGCTTTCGTTCTGGAAGGATCCAGCACAGTTTGTAGATTCCTGGCTTGGCACTGCCCTGCCTGCCAGGCCAAGTGGCCACAAATGAAGGCCATTTTCCATGGGAAAAACGAAGTCCTTTCCCCAGGGTCTCAGGAATATGTTCAAGGTGGCGTTTGAGGCTCTAAGTACTTCCAGGGCCCTAGTTGCTGGCAGCTTTTCTTTTGGAAAAATCCAGCAACGATTGCATCATTCTAGCTAGGCTCCCACTTTCTGCCAGGGTGAGTGGCTGCCAAGGGAGGCCATTTGCCATGGGAAAAAGAAGTCCTTTCCCCAGGGTCTGGGTGTCAGATGAAAGGTGGCCTTTGGGGTTCTGAGGACTTGTAGGGTAGTACTTACTGGCTAGAGTAGAGGAAATGGATTCTATTTGAATATCTGTCCCACAGGTCCTGGTTGTCCTTGATGGGCTGCAGCTGTGAGCATTGAAGAGAACTGGGATAAAAGGGGGCGGCGTAGCCATTCAGGGAGAGCCTTGAAGGAGCCCTGAACTGGGAAAGAACAGCATGCAGAAGAAAGCGTCTGTGCTGTGAAGATCTGCAGCCATAAGAACACACCGAGGAGGTATGGACTTTAGCAATCTGAGAACAGCATGATGGGACTCTAGAGAAATAGAACAACAACAAGTGGCAGCTTTCGATTTGGAGCAATCCAGCAAAGCTTGCAAATTTCTTGCTGGGCACCACCCTCTTGGTCAGGGCGAGTGGCCAGAAATGGAGGCCATTTTCCATGGGGAAAACGAAGTCATTGGCCCAGGCTCTGGGTGTCAGATGACTGGTGGCATCTGGGGCTGTAAGGACTTGCAGGGTCCTAGTTGCTGGCAGCTTTCGTTCTGGAAGGATCCAGCACAGTTTGTAGATTCCTGGCTTGGCACTGCCCTGCCTGCCAGGCCAAGTGGCCACAAATGAAGGCCATTTTCCATGGGAAAAACGAAGTCCTTTCCCCAGGGTCTCAGGAATATGTTCAAGGTGGCGTTTGAGGCTCTAAGTACTTCCAGGGCCCTAGTTGCTGCCAGCTTTTCTTTTGGAAAAATCCAGCAACGATTGCATCATTCTAGCTAGGCTCCCACTTTCTGCCAGGGTGAGTGGCTGCCAAGGGAGGCCATTTGCCATGGGAAAAAGAAGTCCTTTCCCCAGGGTCTGGGTGTCAGATGAAAGGTGGCCTTTGGGGTTCTGAGGACTTGTAGGGTAGTACTTACTGGCTAGAGTAGAGGAAATGGATTCTATTTGAATATCTGTCCCACAGGTCCTGGTTGTCCTTGATGGGCTGCAGCTGTGAGCATTGAAGAGAACTGGGATAAAAGGGGGCGGCTTAGCCATTCAGGGAGAGCCTTGAAGGAGCCCTGAACTGGGAAAGAACAGCATGCAGAAGAAAGCGTCTGTGCTGTGAAGATCTGCAGCCATAAGAACACACCGAGGAGGTATGGACTTTAGCAATCTGAGAACAGCATGATGGGACTCTAGAGAAATAGAACAACAACAAGTGGCAGCTTTAGATTTGGAGCAATCCAGCAAAGCTTGCAAATTTCTTGCTGGGCACCACCCTCTTGGTCAGGGCGAGTGGCCAGAAATGGAGGCCATTTTCCATGGGGAAAACGAAGTCATTGGCCCAGGCTCTGGGTGTCAGATGACTGGTGGCATCTGGGGCTGTAAGGACTTGCAGGGTCCTAGTTGCTGGCAGCTTTCGTTCTGGAAGGATCCAGCACAGTTTGTAGATTCCTGGCTTGGCACTGCCCTGCCTGCCAGGCCAAGTGGCCACAAATGAAGGCCATTTTCCATGGGAAAAACGAAGTCCTTTCCCCAGGGTCTCAGGAATATGTTCAAGGTGGCGTTTGAGGCTCTAAGTACTTCCAGGGCCCTAGTTGCTGCCAGCTTTTCTTTTGGAAAAATCCAGCAACGATTGCATCATTCTAGCTAGGCTCCCACTTTCTGCCAGGGTGAGTGGCTGCCAAGGGAGGCCATTTGCCATGGGAAAAAGAAGTCCTTTCCCCAGGGTCTGGGTGTCAGATGAAAGGTGGCCTTTGGGGTTCTGAGGACTTGTAGGGTAGTACTTACTGGCTAGAGTAGAGGAAATGGATTCTATTTGAATATCTGTCTAGAGGCTTTTGCCCCACAGGTCCTGGTTGTCCTTGATGGGCTGCAGCTGTGAGCATTGAAGAGAACTGGGATAAAAGGGGCGGCGTAGCCATTCAGGGAGAGCCTTGAAGGAGCCCTGAACTGGGAAAGAACAGCATGCAGAAGAAAGCGTCTGTGCTGTGAAGATCTGCAGCCATAAGAACACACCGAGGAGGTATGGACTTTAGCAATCTGAGAACAGCATGATGGGACTCTAGAGAAATAGAACAACAACAAGTGGTAGCTTTAGATTTGGAGCAATCCAGCAAAGCTTGCAAATTTCTTGCTGGGCACCACCCTCTTGGTCAGGGCGAGTGGCCAGAAATGGAGGCCATTTTCCATGGGGAAAACAAAGTCATTGGCCCAGGCTCTGGGTGTCAGATGACTGGTGGCATCTGGGGCTCTAAGGACTTGCAGGGTCCTAGTTGCTGGCAGCTTTCGTTCTGGAAGGATCCAGCACAGTTTGTAGATTCCTGGCTTGGCACTGCCCTGCCTGCCAGGCCAAGTGGCCACAAATGAAGGCCATTTCCCATGGGAAAAACGAAGTCCTTTCCCCAGGGTCTCAGGAATATGTTCAAGGTGGCGTTTGAGGCTCTAAGTACTTCCAGGGCCCTAGTTGCTGGCAGCTTTTCTTTTGGAAAAATCCAGCAACGATTGCATCATTCTAGCTAGGCTCCCACTTTCTGCCAGGGTGAGTGGCTGCCAAGGGAGGCCATTTGCCATGGGAAAAAGAAGTCCTTTCCCCAGGGTCTGGGTGTCAGATGAAAGGTGGCCTTTGGGTTCTGAGGACTTGTAGGGTAGTACTTACTGGCTAGAGTAGAGGAAATGGATTCTATTTGAATATCTGTCCCACAGGTCCTGGTTGTCCTTGATGGGCTGCAGCTGTGAGCATTGAAGAGAACTGGGATAAAAGGGGGCGGCGTAGCCATTCAGGGAGAGCCTTGAAGGAGCCCTGAACTGGGAAAGAACAGCATGCAGAAGAAAGCGTCTGTGCTGTGAAGATCTGCAGCCATAAGAACACACCGAGGAGGTATGGACTTTAGCAATCTGAGAACAGCATGATGGGACTCTAGAGAAATAGAACAACAACAAGTGGTAGCTTTCGATTTGGAGCAATCCAGCAAAGCTTGCAAATTTCTTGCTGGGCACCACCCTCTTGGTCAGGGCGAGTGGCCAGAAATGGAGGCCATTTTCCATGGGGAAAACGAAGTCATTGGCCCAGGCTCTGGGTGTCAGATGACTGGTGGCATCTGGGGCTGTAAGGGACTTGCAGGGTCCTAGTTGCTGGCAGCTTTCGTTCTGGAAGGATCCAGCACAGTTTGTAGATTCCTGGCTTGGCACTGCCCTGCCTGCCAGGCCAAGTGGCCACAAATGAAGGCCATTTCCCATGGGAAAAACGAAGTCCTTTCCCCAGGGTCTCAGGAATATGTTCAAGGTGGCGTTTGAGGCTCTAAGTACTTCCAGGGCCTAGTTGCTGCCAGCTTTTCTTTTGGAAAAATCCAGCAACGATTGCATCATTCTAGCTAGGCTCCCACTTTCTGCCAGGGTGAGTGGCTGCCAAGGGAGGCCATTTGCCATGGGAAAAAGAAGTCCTTTCCCCAGGGTCTGGGTGTCAGATGAAAGGTGGCCTTTGGGGTTCTGAGGACTTGTAGGGTAGTACTTACTGGCTAGAGTAGAGGAAATGGATTCTATTTGAATATCTGTCCCACAGGTCCTGGTTGTCCTTGATGGGCTGCAGCTGTGAGCATTGAAGAGAACTGGGATAAAAGGGGCGGCTTAGCCATTCAGGGAGAGCCTTGAAGGAGCCCTGAACTGGGAAAGAACAGCATGCAGAAGAAAGCGTCTGTGCTGTGAAGATCTGCAGCCATAAGAACACACCGAGGAGGTATGGACTTTAGCAATCTGAGAACAGCATGATGGGACTCTAGAGAAATAGAACAACAACAAGTGGCAGCTTTAGATTTGGAGCAATCCAGCAAAGCTTGCAAATTTCTTGCTGGGCACCACCCTCTTGGTCAGGGCGAGTGGCCAGAAATGGAGGCCATTTTCCATGGGGAAAACGAAGTCATTGGCCCAGGCTCTGGGTGTCAGATGACTGGTGGCATCTGGGGCTGTAAGGACTTGCAGGGTCCTAGTTGCTGGCAGCTTTCGTTCTGGAAGGATCCAGCAGAGTTTGTAGATTCCTGGCTTGGCACTGCCCTGCCTGCCAGGCCAAGTGGCCACAAATGAAGGCCATTTTCCATGGGAAAAACGAAGTCCTTTCCCCAGGGTCTCAGGAATATGTTCAAGGTGGCGTTTGAGGCTCTAAGTACTTCCAGGGCCCTAGTTGCTGCCAGCTTTTCTTTTGGAAAAATCCAGCAACGATTGCATCATTCTAGCTAGGCTCCCACTTTCTGCCAGGGTGAGTGGCTGCCAAGGGAGGCCATTTGCCATGGGAAAAAGAAGTCCTTTCCCCAGGGTCTGGGTGTCAGATGAAAGGTGGCCTTTGGGGTTCTGAGGACTTGTAGGGTAGTACTTACTGGCTAGAGTAGAGGAAATGGATTCTATTTGAATATCTGTCTAGAGGCTTTGCCCCACATGTCCTGGTTGTCCTTGATGGGCTGCAGCTGTGAGCATTGAAGAGAACTGGGATAAAAGGGGGCGGCGTAGCCATTCAGGGAGAGCCTTGAAGGAGCCCTGAACTGGGAAAGAACAGCATGCAGAAGAAAGCGTCTGTGCTGTGAAGATCTGCAGCCATAAGAACACACCGAGGAGGTATGGACTTTAGCAATCTGAGAACAGCATGATGGGACTCTAGAGAAATAGAACAACAACAAGTGGTAGCTTTAGATTTGGAGCAATCCAGCAAAGCTTGCAAATTTCTTGCTGGGCACCACCCTCTTGGTCAGGGCGAGTGGCCAGAAATGGAGGCCATTTTCCATGGGGAAAACGAAGTCATTGGGCCCAGGCTCTGGGTGTCAGATGACTGGTGGCATCTGGGGCTGTAAGGACTTGCAGGGTCCTAGTTGCTGGCAGCTTTCGTTCTGGAAGGATCCAGCACAGTTTGTAGATTCCTGGCTTGGCACTGCCCTGCCTGCCAGGCCAAGTGGCCACAAATGAAGGCCATTTCCCATGGGAAAAACGAAGTCCTTTCCCCAGGGTCTCAGGAATATGTTCAAGGTGGCGTTTGAGGCTCTAAGTACTTCCAGGGCCCTAGTTGCTGGCAGCTTTTCTTTTGGAAAAATCCAGCAACGATTGCATCATTCTAGCTAGGCTCCCACTTTCTGCCAGGGTGAGTGGCTGCCAAGGGAGGCCATTTGCCATGGGAAAAAGAAGTCCTTTCCCCAGGGTCTGGGTGTCAGATGAAAGGT